>NW_027515461.1:381104-409717 GCF_048772815.1 Callospermophilus lateralis
GTTGCCAAGCTTCTAAGGAATAACGAGTTTCCGAAATACCAGCAAATATTTTTTCACCCAATCTTGATGATACTTGGTGCTAATGATCAGTACACAAATCCCACTTGGCTCACCATATTTTGTTCTTCTAGGTTGAAGCGTTCGTCTACAGTAGCAGTTTTATGTTTAGGTTTCACTCTGTTCTCTCATATATAGATATATGAATTTGGAACTCTAAATCCAACATGGTTTGTAGCAGCTCTTTGAAACTTGACAAAATAAAGGAGTTCTCAGTTTTGTCTCTATAGTTTGTTTCCTCTTCAAGTAGCCCCAGGCACAGACTGTGGAAAAGCACTTTCATTGAGAGGGTTTGCCAAGCTTCTAAGAAATTACGAGATTCCGAAATACCAGCAAATATTCTTTCACCCAATTTTGATGATACTTGGTGGTAATGATCAGTACACAAGTCCCACTTGGCTCACCATATTTTCTTCTTCTAGGTTGAAGCGTTCGTCTACAGTAGCAGTTTTTATATTTAGGTTTCACTCTTTCTCTCCTGTATAGATAGATGAATTTGAAACTCTAAATCCAACATGGTGTGTAGTAGCTCTTTGAAACTTGACAAAATAAAGGAGTTCTCAGTTTTGTCTCTATGGATTGTTTCCTATTCAATTAGCCCTAGGCACAGACTTTGGAAAAGCACTTTCATTGAGAGGGTTTGCAAGGTTCTAAGAAATAACGAGTTTCCGAAATACCAGCAAATATTTTCACCCATTCTTGATGATACTTGTTGCTAATGATCAGTACACAAATCCCACTTGGCTCACCAAGTTTTGTTCTTCTAGGTAGAAGAGTTCGTCTACAGTAGCAATTTTTATATTTAGGTTTCTCTCTGTTCTCTCCTATATAGATATATGAATTTGGAACTCTAAATCCAGCATGGTTTGTAGTAGCTCTTTGAAACTTGACAAAATAAAGGAGTTCTGAGTTTTGTCCCTATGGTTTGTTTCCTCTTCAAGTTACCTAGGCACAGACTGTGGAAAACTACTTTCATTGAGAGGTTATGCCAAGCTTCTAAGAAATAACGAGTTTCCGAAATACCAGCAAATATTTGTTCACCCAATCTTGATGATACTGGTTGCTAATGATCAGTACACAAATCCCACTTGGCTCACCAAATTGTGTTCTTCTAGGTTGAAGCGTTCGCCTACAGTAGAATTTTTTATATTTAGGTTTCCCTCTGTTCTCTCCTATATAGATATATGAATTTGGAACTCTAAATCCAGCATGGTTTGTAGTAGCTCTTTGAAACTTGACAAAATAAACGAGTTCTCATTTTTGTCTCTATGGTTTGTTTCCTCTTCAAGTAGCCCTAGGCACAGACTGTGGAAAAGCACTTTCATTGAGAGAGTTTGCCAAGCTTCTAAGAAATTACAAGTTTCCGAAATACCAGCAAATATTTTTTCACCCAATCTTGATGACACTTGGTGGTAATGATCAGTACACAAATCCCACTTGGCTGCCCAAATTTTGTTCTTCTAGGTTGAAGCGTTCGTGTACAGTAGCAGTTTTTATATTTAGGTTTCGCTCTGTTCTCTCCTGTATAGATAGATGAATATGGAACTCTAAATCCAACATGGTTTGTAGTAGCTCTTTGAAACTTGACAAAATAAAGGAGTTCTCAGTTTTGTCTCTATGGTTTGTTTCCTCTTCAAGTAGCCCTGGACACAGACTGTGGAAAAGCACTTTCATTGAGAGGTTATGCCAAGCTTCTAAGAAATAACGAGTTTCCGAAATACCAGCAAATATTTGTTCACCCAATCTTGATGGTACTAGTTGCTAATGATCAGTACACAAATCCCACTTGGCTCACCAAATTGTGTTCTTCTAGGTTGAAGCGTTCGCCTACAGTAGAAGTTTTTATATTTAGGTTTCCCTCTGTTCTCTCCTATATAGATATATGAATTTGGAACTCTAAATCCAGCATGGTTTGTAGTAGCTCTTTGAAACTTGACAAAATAAAGGAGTTCTCATTTTTGTCTCTATGGTTTGTTTCTTCTTCAAGTAGCCCTAGGCACAGACTGTGGAAAAGCACTTTCATTGAGAGAGTTTGCCAAGCTTCTAAGAAATTACAAGTTTCCGAAATACCAGCAAATATTTTTTCACCCAATCTTGATGACACTTGGTGGTAATGATCAGTACACAAATCCCACTTGGCTGCCCAAATTTTGTTCTTCTAGGTTGAAGCGTTCGTCTACAGAAGCAATTTTTATATTTAGGTTTCTCTCTGTTCTCTCCTATATAGATAGATGAATTTGGAACTCTAAATCCTACATGGATTGTAGTAGGTCTTTGAAACTTAAAAAAATAAAGGAGATCTCAGTTTTGTCCCTATGCTTTGTTTCCTCTTCAAGTAGTCCTAGGCACAGACTGTGGAAAAGCACTTTCATTGAGAGGGGTTGCCAAGCATCTAAGAAATTACGAGTTTCCGAAATACCAGCAAATATTTTTTCACCCAATTTTGATGATACTTGGTTGTAATGATCAGTACACAAGTCCCACTTGGCTTACCAAATTTTGTTCTTCTAGGTTGAAGCGTTCGTGTACAGTAGTAGTTTTTATATTTAGGTTTTGCTCTGTTCTCTCCTGTATAGATAGATGAATTTGGAAATCTAAATCCAACATGGTTTGTAGTAGCTCTTTGAAACTTGACAAAATAAAGGAGTTCTCAGTTTTGTCTCTATGGTTTGTTTCCTCTTCAAGTAGCCCTAGGCACAGACAGTGGAAAAGAACTTTCATTGAGAGGGGTTGCCAAGCTTCTAAGAAATAACGAGTTTCTGAAATACCAGCAAATATTTTTTCACCCAATCTTGATGATACTTGGTGGTAGTGATCAGTACACAGATCCCACTTGGCTCACCAAATTTTGTTCTTCTACGTTGAAGCGTTCGTCTACAGTAGCAGTTTTTATATTTAGGTTTCACTCTGTTCTCTCATATATAGATAGATGAATTTGGAACTCTAAATCGAACACGGTTTGTAGTAGCTCTTTGAAACTTGACAAAATAAAGAGTTCTGAGTTTTGTCTCTATGGTTTGTTTCCTCTTCAAGTAGCCCTAGGCACAGACTGTGGAAAACCACTTTCATTGAGAGGGGTTGCCAAGCTTCTAAAAAATAACGAGTTTCCGAAATATCAGCAAATATTTTTTCACCAATCTTGATGATACTTGGTAGTAATGATCAGTACACAGTACCCACTTGGCTCACCAAATTTTGTTCTTCTAGGTTTAAGCGTTCGTCTACAGTAGCCGTTTTTATATTTAGGTTTCACTCTGTTGTCTCATATATAGATAGATGAATTTGGAACTCTAAATCCAACATGGTTTGTAGTAGCTCTTTGAAACTTGAAAAAATAAAGGAGTTCTCCGTTTTGTCTCTATGGTATGTTTCCTCTTCAAGTAGCCCTAGGCGCAGACTGTGGAAAAGCACTTTCATTGAGAATGGTTGCCAAGCTTCTAAGAAATAACGAGTTTCCGAAATACCAGCAAATATTTTTTTCAACCAATCTTGATGATACTTGGTGGTAAGGACAAGTACACAAATCCCACTTGGCTCACCCAATTTGGTTCTTCTCGGTTGAAGCGTTGGTCTACAGTAGCAATTTTTATATTTAGGTTTCCCTCTGTTCTCTCCTATATAGATAGATAAATTTGGAACTCCAAATCCAACATTTTTTGTAGTAGCTCTTTGAAACTTGACAAAATAAGGAAGTTCTCAGTATTTTCTCTATGGTTTGTTTCCTCTTCAAGAAGCCCTAAGCAGAGACTGTGGAAAAGTACTTTCATTGAAAGGCATTGCAAAGCTTCCAAGAAATTACGATTTTCTGAAATACCAGAAAATATTTTTTCACCCAATCTTGATGGTACGTGGTGGTAATGACAAGTACACAAATCCCACTTGGCTCAACAAATTTTGTTCTTCTAGGTTTAAGCGTTCGTCTACAGTAGCAGTTTTTATATTTAGGTTTCACTCTGTTCTCTCCTATATAGACAGATGAGTTTGGAACTCTTAATCCCATATGGTTGGTAGTAGCTCTTTGAAACTTGACAAAATAAAGGAGTTCTCAGTTTTGTCTCTATGGTTTGTTTCGTCTTCAAGTAGCCCTAGGCACAGACTGTGGAAAACCACTTTCATTGAGAGGGGTTGCCAAGCTTCTAAGAAATAACGAGTTTCCAAAATAGCAGCAAATATTTTTTCACCCAATCTTGATGATACTTGGTGGTAATGATCAGTACACAGTACCCACTTGGCTCACCAAATTTTGTTCTTCTAGGTTGAAGCGTTCGTCTACAGTAGCCGTTTTTATATTTAGGATTCACTCTGTTGTCTCATATATAGATAGATGAATTGGGAACTCGAAATCCAACATGACTTGTAGTAGCTCTTTGAAACTTGACAAAATAAAGGAGTTCTGAGTTTTGTCTCTTTGGTTTGTTTCCTCTTCATGTAGCCCTAGGCACAGACTGTGGAAAAGCACTTTCATTGAGAGGGGTTGCCAAGCTTCTAAGAATTAACGATTTTCCGAAATACCAGCAAATATTTTTTCACCCAATCTTGATGATACTTGTTGCTAATGATCAGTACACAAATCCCACTTGGCTCACCAAATTTTGTTCTTCTAGGTTGAAGCGTTCGCCTACAGTAGCAGTTTTTATATTTAGGTTTCCCTCTGTTCTCTCCTATATAGATATATGAATCTGGAACTCTAAATCCAACATGGTTTTTAGTAGCTCTTTGAAACTTGACAAAATAAAGGAGTTCTCTGTTTTGTCTCTATGGTTTGTTTCCTCTTCAAGTAGCCCTAGGCACAGACTGTGGAAAAGCACTTTCGTTGAGAGGGGTTGCCAAGCTTCTAAGAAATAACGAGTTTCCGAAATACCAGCAAATTTTTTTTCACCCAATCTTGATGATACTTGTTGCTAATGATCAGTACACAATATCACTTGGCTCACCAAATTTTATTCTTTAGGTTGAAGCGTTCGTCTACAGTAGCAGGTTTTATATGTAGGTTTCTCTCTCTTCTCTCCTATATAGATAGATGAATTTGGAACTCTAAATCCAACATGGATTGTAGTAGCTCTTTGAAACTTGACAAAATAAAGGAGTTCTCAGTTTTGTCTCTATGGTTTGTTTCCTCTTCAAGTAGCCCTAGGCACAGACTGTGGAAGCACTTTCATTGAGATGGGTTGCCAAGCTTCTAAGAAATAACGAGTTTCCAAAATACCAGCAAATATTTTTCACCCAATCTTGATGATACTTGTTGCTAATGATCAGTACACAAATCCCACTTGGTTCACCATATTTTGTTCTTCTAGGTTGAAGCGTTCGTCTACAGTAGCAGTTTTTATATTTAGGTTTCTCTCTCTTCACTCCTATATAGATAGATGAATTTGGAACTCTAAATCCAACATGGATTTTATAGCTCTTTTAAACTTGACAAAATAAAGGAGATCTCCTTTTTGTCTCTATGGTTTGTTTCCTCTTCAAGTAGCCCTAGGCACAGACTGTGGAAAAGCACTTTCATTGAGAGGGTTTGCCAAGCTTTTAAGAAATAACGAGTTTCCGAAATACCAGCAAATATTTTTTCACCCAATTTTGATGATACTTGGTGGTAATGATCAGTACACAAGTCCCACTTGGCTCACCATATTTTGTTCTTCTAGGTTGAAGCGTTCGTCTACAGTAGCAGGTTTTATATTTAGGTTTCACTCTGTTCTCTCCTGTATAGATAGATGAATTTGGAACTCTAAATCCAACATGGTGTGTAGTAGCTCTTTGAAACTTGACAAATAAAGGAGTTCTCAGTTTTGTCTCTATGGATTGTTTCCTATTCAATTAGCCCTAGGCACAGACTGTGGAAAAGCACTTTCATTGAGAGGGTTTGCCAAGCTTCTAAGAAATAACGAGTTTCCGTAATACCAGCAAATATTTTTTCACCCATTCTTGATGATACTTGTTGCTAATGATCAGTACACAAATCCCACTTGGCTCACCAAATTTTGTTCTTCTAGGTAGAAGAGTTCGTCTACAGTAGCAATTTTTATATTTAGGTTTCTCTCTGTTCTTTCCTATATAGATAGATGAATTTGGAACTCTAAATCCAACATGGATTGTAGTAGCTCTTTGAAACTTGACAAAATAAAGGAGTTCTCAGTTTTGTCTCTATGGTTTGTGTCCTCTTTAAGTAGCCCTAGGCACAGACTGTGGAAGCACTTTCATTCTGATGGGTTGCCAAGCTTCTAAGAAATAACGAGTTTCCAAAATAGCAGCAAATATTTTTTCACCCAATCTTGATGATACTTGGTGGTAATGATCAGTACACAAATCCCTCTTGGCTCACCAAATTTTGTTCTTCTAGGTTGAAGCGTTCGTCTACAGTAGCAGTTTTTATATTTAGGTTTCTCTCTGTTCTCTCCTATATAGATAGATAAATTTGGAACTTTAAATCCAACATGGATTGTAGTACCTCTTTGAAACTTGACAAAATAAAGGAGTTCTCAGTTTTGTCTCTATGGTTTGTTTCCTCTTCAAGTAGCCCTAGGCAAGACTGTGGAAAAGCACTTTCATTGAGAGGGGTTGCCAAGCTTCTAAGAAATAACGAGTTTCCGAAATACCAGCAAATATTTTTTCACCCAATCTTGATGATACTTGGTGCTAATGATCAGTACACAAATCCCACTTGGCTCACCATATTTTGTTCTTCTAGGTTGAAGCGTTCGTCTACAGTAGCAGTTTTTATGTTTAGGTTTCACTCTGTTCTCTCATATATAGATATATGAATTTGGAACTCTAAATCCAACATGGTTTGTAGCAGCTCTTTGAAACTTGACAAAATAAAGGAGTTCTCAGTTTTGTCTCTATAGTTTGTTTCCTCTTCAAGTAGCCCCAGGCACAGACTGTGGAAAAGCACTTTCATTGAGAGGGTTTGCCAAGCTTCTAAGAAATTACGAGTTTCCGAAATACCAGCAAATATTCTTTCACCCAATTTTGATGATACTTGGTGGTAATGATCAGTACACAAGTCCCACTTGGCTCACCATATTTTCTTCTTCTAGGTTGAAGCGTTCGTCTACAGTAGCAGTTTTTATATTTAGGTTTCACTCTTTCTCTCCTGTATAGATAGATGAATTTGAAACTCTAAATCCAACATGGTGTGTAGTAGCTCTTTGAAACTTGACAAAATAAAGGAGTTCTCAGTTTTGTCTCTATGGATTGTTTCCTATTCAATTAGCCCTAGGCACAGACTTTGGAAAAGCACTTTCATTGAGAGGGTTTGCAAGGTTCTAAGAAATAACGAGTTTCCGAAATACCAGCAAATATTTTTCACCCATTCTTGATGATACTTGTTGCTAATGATCAGTACACAAATCCCACTTGGCTCACCAAATTTTGTTCTTCTTGGTAGAAGCGTTCGTCTACAGTAGCAATTTTTATATTTAGGTTTCTCTCTGTTCTCTCCTATATAGATATATGAATTTGGAACTCTAAATCCAGCATGGTTTGTAGTAGCTCTTTGAAACTTGACAAAATAAAGGAGTTCTCATTTTTGTCTCTATGGTTTGTTTCCTCTTCAAGTAGCCCTAGGCACAGACTGTGGAAAAGCACTTTCATTGAGAGAGTTTGCCAAGCTTCTAAGAAATTACAAGTTTCCGAAATACCAGCAAATATTTTTTCCACCCAATCTTGATGACACTTGGTGGTAATGATCAGTACACAAATCCCACTTGGCTGCCCAAATTTTGTTCTTCTAGGTTGAAGCGTTCGTGTACAGTAGCAGTTTTATATTTAGGTTTCGCTCTGTTCTCTCCTGTATAGATAGATGAATTTGGAACTCTAAATCCAACATGGTTTGTAGTAGCTCTTTGAAACTTGACAAAATAAAGGAGTTCTCAGTTTTGTCTCTATGGTTTGTGTCCTCTTCAAGTAGCCCTAGGCACAGACTGTGGAAAAGCACTTTCATTGAGAGGTTATGCCAAGCTTCTAAGAAATAACGAGTTTCCGAAATACCAGCAAATATTTGTTCACCCAATCTTGATGATACTGGTTGCTAATGATCAGTACACAAATCCCACTTGGCTCACCAAATTGTGTTTTTCTAGGTTGAAGCGTTCGCCTACAGTAGAAGTTTTTATATTTAGGTTTCCCTCTGTTCTCTCCTATATAGATATATGAATTTGGAACTCTAAATCCAGCATGGTTTGTAGTAGCTCTTTGAAACTTGACAAAATAAAGGAGTTCTCATTTTTGTCTCTATGGTTTGTTTCTTCTTCAAGTAGCCCTAGGCACAGACTGTGGAAAAGCACTTTCATTGAGAGAGTTTGAAAAGCTTCTAAGAAATTACAAGTTTCCGAAATACCAGCAAATATTTTTTCACCCAATCTTGATGACACATGGTGGTAATGATCAGTACACAAATCCCACTTGGCTGCCCAAATTTTGTTCTTCTAGGTTGAAGCGTTCGTCTACAGAAGCAATTTTTATATTTAGGTTTCTCTCTGTTCTCTCCTATATAGATAGATGAATTTGGAACTCTAAATCCTACATGGATTGTAGTAGCTCTTTGAAACTTAACAAAATAAAGGAGATCTCAGTTTTGTCCCTATGCTTTGTTTCCTCTTCAAGTAGTCCTAGGCACAGACTGTGGAAAAGCACTTTCATTGAGGGGGTTGCCAAGCATCTAAGAAATTACGAGTTTCCGAAATACCAGCAAATATTTTTTCACCCAATTTTGATGATACTTGGTTGTAATGATCAGTACACAAGTCCCACTTGGCTTACCAAATTTTGTTCTTCTAGTTTGAAGCGTTCGTGTACAGTAGTAGTTTTTATATTTAGGTTTTGCTCTGTTCTCTCCTGTATAGATAGATGAATTTGGAAATCTAAATCCAACATGGTTTGTAGTAGCTCTTTGAAACTTGACAAAATAAAGGAGTTCTCAGTTTTATCTCTATGGTTTGTTTCCTCTTCAAGTAGCCCTAGGCACAGACAGTGGAAAAGAACTTTCATTGAGAGGGGTTGCCAAGCTTCTAAGAAATAACGAGTTTCCGAAATAGCAGCAAATATTTTTTCACCCAATCTTGATGATACTTGGTGGTAATGATCAGTACACAGATCCCACTTGGCTCACCAAATTTTGTTCTTCTACGTTGAAGCGTTCGTCTACAGTAGCAGTTTTTATATTTAGGTTTCACTCTGTTCTCTCATATATAGATAGATGAATTTGGAACTCTAAATCGAACACGGTTTGTAGTAGCTCTTTGAAACTTGAAAAAATAAAGAGTTCTGAGTTTTGTCTCTATGGTTTGTTTCCTCTTCAAGTAGCCCTAGGCACAGACTGTGGAAAACCACTTTCATTGAGAGGGGTTGCCAAGCTTCTAAAAATAACGAGTTTCCGAATATCAGCAAATATTTTTTCACCAATCTTGATGATACTTGGTAGTAATGATCAGTACACAGTACCCACTTGGCTCACCAAATTTTGTTCTTCTAGGTTTAAGCGTTCGTCTACAGTAGCCGTTTTTATATTTAGGTTTCACTCTGTTGTCTCATATATAGATAGATGAATTTGGAACTCTAAATCCAACATGGTTTGTAGTAGCTCTTTGAAACTTGAAAAAATAAAGGAGTTCTGAGTTTTGTCTCTATGGTTTGTTTCCTCTTCAAGTAGCCTAGGCGCAGACTGTGGAAAAGCACTTTCATTGAGAATGTTTGCCAAGCTTCTAAGAAATAACGAGTTTCCGAAATACCAGCAAATATTTTTTCAACAAATCTTGATGATACTTGGTGTAAGGACAAGTACACAAATCCCACTTGGCTCACCCAATTTGGTTCTTCTCGGTTGAAGCGTTGGTCTACAGTAGCAATTTTTATATTTAGGTTTCCCTCTGTTCTCTCCTATATAGATAGATAAATTTGGAACTCCAAATCCAACATGGTTTGTAGTAGCTCTTTGAAACTTGACAAAATATGGAAGTTCTCAGTATTTTCTCTATGGTTTGTTTCCTCTTCAAGAAGCCCTAAGCAGAGACTGTGGAAAAGTACTTTCATTGAAAGGCATTGCAAACTTCCAAGAAATTACGATTTTCCGAAATACCAGAAAATATTTTTTCACCCAATCTTGATGGTACGTGGTGGTAATGACAAGTACACAAATCCCACTTGGCTCAACAAATTTTGTTCTTCTAGGTTTAAGCGTTCGTCTACAGTAGCAGTTTTTATATTTAGGTTTCACTCTGTTCTCTCCTATATAGACAGATGAATTTGGAACTCTAAATCCCATATGGTTGGTAGTAGCTCTTTGAAACTTGACAAAATAAAGGAGTCTCAGTTTTGTCTCTATGGTTTGTTTCGTCTTCAAGTAGCCCTAGGCACAGACTGTGGAAAACCACTTTCATTGAGAGGGGTTGCCAAGCTTCTAAGAAATAACGAGTTTCCAAAATAGCAGCAAATATTTTTTCACCCAATCTTGATGATACATGGTGGTAATGATCACTACACAGTACCCACTTGGCTCACCAAATTTTGTTCTTCTAGGTTGAAGAGTTCGTCTACAGTAGCCGTTTTTATATTTAGGTTTCACTCTGTTGTCTCATATATAGATAGATGAATTGGGAACTCTAAATGCAACATGACTTGTAGTAGCTCTTTGAAACTTGACAAAATAAAGGAGTTCTGAGTTTTGTCTCTTTGGTTTGTTTCCTCTTCATGTAGCCCTAGGCACAGACTGTGGAAAAGCACTTTCATTGAGAGGGGTTGCCAAGCTTCTAAGAATTAACGATTTTCCGAAATACCAGCAAATATTTTTTCACCCAATCTTGATGATACTTGTTGCTAATGATCAGTACACAAATCCCACTTGGCTCACCAAATTTTGTTCTTCTAGGTTGAAGCGTTCGCCTACAGTAGCAGTTTTTATATTTAGGTTTCCCTCTGTTCTCTCCTATATAGATATATGAATCTGGAACTCTAAATCCAACATGGTTTTTAGTAGCTCTTTGAAACTTGACAAAATAAAGGAGTTCTCAGTTTTGTCTCTATGGTTTGTTTCCTCTTCAAAGTAGCCCTAGGCACAGACTGTGGAAAAGCACTTTCGTTGAGAGGGGTTGCCAAGCTTCTAAGAAATAACGAGTTTCCGAAATACCAGCAAATTTTTTTTCACCCAATCTTGATGATACTTGTTGCTAATGATCAGTACACAATATCACTTGGCTCACCAAATTTTATTCTTTAGGTTGAAGCGTTCGTCTACAGTAGCAGGTTTTATATGTAGATTTCTCTCTCTTCTCTCCTATATAGATAGATGAATTTGGAACTCTAAATCCAACATGGATTGTAGTAGCTCTTTGAAACTTGACAAAATAAAGGAGTTCTCAGTTTTGTCTCTATGGTTTGTTTCCTCTTCAAGTAGCCCTAGGCACAGACTGTGGAAGCACTTTCATTGAGATGGGTTGCCAAGCTTCTAAGAAATAACGAGTTTCCAAAATACCAGCAAATATTTTTCACCCAATCTTGATGATACTTGGTGGTAATGATCAGTATACAAATCCCACTTGGTTCACCATATTTTGTTCTTCTAGGTTGAAGCGTTCGTCTACAGTAGCAGTTTTTATATTTAGGTTTCTCTCTGTTCACTCCTATATAGATAGATGAATTTGGAACTCTAAATCCAACATGGATTTTATAGCTCTTTGAAACTTGACAAAATAAAGGAGATCTCCTTTTTGTCTCTATGGTTTGTTTCCTCTTCAAGTAGCCCTAGGCACAGACTGTGGAAAAGCACTTTCATTGAGAGGGTTTGCCAAGCTTTTAAGAAATAACGAGTTTCCGAAATACCAGCAAATATTTTTTCACCCAATTTTGATGATACTTGGTGGTAATGATCAGTACACAAGTCCCACTTGGCTCACATATTTTGTTCTTCTAGGTTGAAGCGTTCTTCTACAGTAGCAGTTTTTATATTTAGGTTTCACTCTGTTCTCTCCTGTATAGATAGATGAATTTGGAACTCTAAATCCAACATGGTGTGTAGTAGCTCTTTGAAACTTGACAAATAAAGGAGTTCTCAGTTTTGTCTCTATGGATTGTTTCCTATTCAATTAGCCCTAGGCACAGACTGTGGAAAAGCACTTTCATTGAGAGGGTTTGCCAAGCTTCTAAGAAATAACGAGTTTCCGAAATACCAGCAAATATTTTTTCACCCATTCTTGATGATACTTGTTGCTAATGATCAGTACACAAATCCCACTTGGCTCACCAAATTTTGTTCTTCTAGGTAGAAGCGTTCGTCTACAGTAGCAATTTTTATATTTAGGTTTCTCTCTGTTCTTTCCTATATAGATAGATGAATTTGGAACTCTAAATCCAACATGGATTGTAGTAGCTCTTTGAAACTTGACAAAATAAAGGAGTTCTCAGTTTTGTCTGTATGGTTTGTGTCCTCTTTAAGTAGCCCTAGGCACAGACTGTGGAAGCACTTTCATTCTGATGGGTTGCCAAGCTTCTAAGAAATAACGAGTTTCCAAAATAGCAGCAAATATTTTTTCACCCAATCTTGATGATACTTGGTGGTAATGATCAGTACACAAATCCCACTTGGCTCACCAAATTTTGTTCTTCTAGGTTGAAGCGTTCGTCTACAGTAGCAGTTTTTATATTTAGGTTTCTCTCTGTTCTCTTCCTATATAGATAGATAAATTTGGAACTTTAAATCCAACATGGATTGTAGTAGCTCTTTGAAACTTGACAAAATAAAGGAGTTCTCAGTTTTGTCTCTATGGTTTGTTTCCTCATCAAGTAGCCCTAGGCAAGTCTGTGGAAAAGCACTTTCATTGAGATGGGTTGCAAAGCTTCTAAGAAATAACGAGTTTCCGAAATACCAGCAAATATTTTTTCACCCATCTTGATGATACTTGCTGGTAATGATCAGTACACCAGATCCCACTTGGCTCACCAAATTTTGTTCTTCTAGGTTGAAGCGTTCGTCTAAAGTAGCAGTTTTTATATTTAGGTTTCACTCTGTTCTCTCCTATATAGATAGATGAATTTGGAACTCTAAATCCAACATGGTTTGTAGTAGCTCTTTGAAACTTGACAAAATAAAGGAGTTCTCAGTTTTGTCTCTATGGTTTGTTTCCTCTTCATTAGCCCTAGGCGCAGACTGTGGAAAAGCACTTTCATTGAGAGGGGTTGCCAAGCTTCTAAGGAATAACGAGTTTCCGAAATACCAGCAAATATTTTTTCACCCAATCTTGATGATACTTGGTGCTAATGATCAGTACACAAATCCCACTTGGCTCACCATATTTTGTTCTTCTAGGTTGAAGCGTTCGTCTACAGTAGCAGTTTTTATGTTTAGGTTTCATTCTGTTCTCTCATATATAGATATATGAATTTGGAACTCTAAATCCAACATGGTTTGTAGCCGCTCTTTGAAACTTGACAAAATAAAGAAGTTCTCAGTTTTGTCTCTATAGTTTGTTTCCTCTTCAAGTAGCCCCAGGCACAGACTGTGGAAAAGCACTTTCATTGAGAGGGTTTGCCAAGCTTCTAAGAAATAACGAGTTTCCGAAATACCAGCAAATATTCTTTCACCCAATTTTGATGATACTTGGTGGTAATGATCAGTACACAAGTCCCACTTGGCTCACCATATTTGTTCTTCTAGGTTGAAGCGTTCGTCTACAGTAGCAGTTTTTATATTTAGGTTTCACTCTGTTCTCTCCTGTATAGATAGATGAATTTGAAACTCTAAATCCAACATGGTGTGTAGTAGCTCTTTGAAACTTGACAAAATAAAGGAGTTCTCAGTTTTGTCTCTATGGATTGTTTCCTATTCAATTAGCCCTAGGCACAGACTTTGGAAAAGCACTTTCATTGAGAGGGTTTGCCAAGCTTCTAAGAAATAACGAGTTTCCGAAATACCAGCAAATATTTTTCACCCATTCTTGATGATACTTGTTGCTAATGATCAGTACACAAATCCCACTTGGCTCACCAAATTTTGTTCTTCTAGGTAGAAGCGTTCGTCTACAGTAGCAATTTTTATATTTAGGTTTCTCTCTGTTCTCTCCTATATAGATAGATGAATTTGGAACTCTAAATCCAACATGGATTGTAGTAGCTCTTTGAAACTTGACAAAATAAAGAAGTTCTCAGTTTTGTCTCTATGGTTTGTGTCCTCTTTAAGTAGCCCTAGGCACAGACTGTGGAAGCACTTTCATTCTGATGGGTTGCCAAGCTTCTAAGAAATAACGAGTTTCCAAAATAGCAGCAAATATTTTTTCACCCAATCTTGATGATACTTGGTGGTAATGATCAGTACACAATCCCACTTGGCTCACCAAATTTTGTTCTTCTAGGTTGAAGCGTTAGTCTAAAGTAGCAGTTTTTATATTTAGGTTTCACTCTGTTCTCTCCTATATAGATAGATGAATTTGGAACTCTAAATCCAACATGGTTTGTAGTAGCTCCTTGAAACTTGACAAAATAAAGGAGTTCTCAGTTTTGTCTCTATGGTTTGTTTCCTCTTCAAGTAGCCCTAGGCGCAGACTGTGGAAAAGCACATTCATTGAGAGGGGTTGCCAAGCTTCTAAGGAATAACAAGTTTCCGAAATACCAGCAAATATTTTTTCACCCATTCTTGATGATACTTGGTGCTAATGATCAGTACACAAATCCCACTTGGCTCACCATATTTTGTTCTTCTAGGTTGAAGCGTTCGTCTACAGTAGCAGTTTTTATGTTTAATTTTCACACTGTTCTCTCATATATAGATATATGAATTTGGAACTCTAAATCGAACATGGTTTGTAGTAGCTCTATGAAACTTGACAAAATAAAGAGTTCTGAGTTTTGTCTCTATGGTTTGTTTCCTCTTCAAGTAGCCCTAGGCACAGACTGTGGAAAACCACTTTCATTGAGAGGGGTTGCCAAGCTTCTAAGAAATAACGAGTTTCCGAAATATCAGCAAATATTTTTTCACACAATCTTGATGATACTTGGTAGTAATGATTAGTACACAGTACCCACTTGGCTCACCAAATTTTGTTCTTCTAGGTTGAAGCGTTCGTCTACAGTAGCCGTTTTTATATTTAGGTTTCTCTCTGTTCTCTCCTATATAGATAGATGAATTTGGAACTCTAAATCCAACATGGATTGTAGTAGCTCTTTGAAACTTGACAAAATAAAGGAGTTCTCAGTTTTGTCTCTACGGTTTGTGTCCTCTTTAAGTAGCCCTAGGCACAGACTGTGGAAGCACTTTCATTCTGATGGGTTGCCAAGCTTCTAAGAAATAACGAGTTTCCAAAATAGCAGCAAATATTTTTTCACCCTATCTTGATGATACTTGGTGGTAATGATCAGTACACAAATCCCACTTGGCTCACCAAATTTTGTTCTTCTAGGTTGAAGCGTTCGTCTACAGTAGCAGTTTTTATATTTAGGTTTCTCTCTGTTCTCTCCTATATACATAGATGAATTTGGAACTTTAAATCCAACATGGATTGTAGTACCTCTTTGAAACTTGACAAAATAAAGGAGTTCTCCGTTTTGTCTCTATGGTTTGTTTCCTCTTCAAGTAGCCCTAGGCAAGACTGTGGAAAAGCACTTTCATTGAGACGGGTTGCCAAGCTTCTAAGAAATAACGAGTTTCCGAAACACCAGCTAATATTTTTTCACCCAATCTTGATGATACTTGGTGGTAATGATCAGTACACAGATCCCACTTGGCTCACCAAATTTTGTTCTTCTAGGTTGAAGCGTTCGTCTAAAGTAGCAGTTTTTATATTTAGGTTTCACTCTGTTCTCTCCTATATAGATAGATGAATTTGGAACTCTAAATCCAACATGGTTTGTAGTAGCTCTTTGAAACTTGACAAAATAAAGGAGTTCTCAGTTTTGTCTCTATGGTTTGTTTCCTCTTCAAGTAGCCCTAGGCGCAGACTGTGGAAAAGCACATTCATTGAGAGGGGTTGCCAAGCTTCTAAGGAATAACGAGTTTCGGAAATACCAGCAAATATTTTTTCACCCAATCTTGATGATACTTGGTGCTAATGATCAGTACACAAATCTCACTTGGCTCAATAAATTGTGTTCTTCTAGGTTGAAGCGTTCGCCTACAGTAGAAGTTTTTATATTTATGTTTCCCTCTGTTCTCTCCTATATAGATATATAAATTTGGAACTCTAAATCCAGCATGGTTTGTAGTAGCTCTTTGAAAATTGACAAAATAAAGGAGTTCTCAGTTTGTCTCTATGGTTTGTTTCCTCTTCAAGTAGCCCTAGGCACAGACTGTGGAAAAGCACTTTCATTGAGAGAGTTTGCTAAGCTTCTAAGAAATTACAAGTTTCCGAAATACCAGCAAATATTTTTTCACCCAATCTTGATGACACTTGGTGGTAATGATCAGTACACAAATCCCAATTGGCTGCCCAAATTTTGTTCTTCTAAGTTGAAGCGTTCGTCTACAGTAGCAGTTTTTATGTTTAGGTTTCTCTCTGTTCTCTCCTATATAGATAGATGAATTTGGAACTCTAAATCCAACATGGATTCTAGTAGCTCTTTGAAACTTGACAAAATAAAGGAGATCTCAGTTTTGTCCCTATGCTTTGTTTCCTCTTCAAGTAGTCCTAGGCACAGACTGTGGAAAAGCACTTTCATTGAGAGGGGTTGCCAATCATCTAAGAAATTACGAGTTTCCGAAATACCAGCAAATATTTTTTCACCCAATTTTGATGATACTTGGTTGTAATGATCAGTACACAAGTCCCACTTGGCTTACCAAATTTTGTTCTTCTAGGTTGAAGCGTTCGTCTACAGTAGCAGTTTTTATATTTAGTTTTCGCTCTATTCTCTCCTGTATAGATAGATGAATTTGGAACTCTAAATCCAACATGGACTGTAGTAGCTCTTTGAACCTTGACAAAATAAAGGAGTTCTCAGTTTTGTCTCTATGGTTTGTGTCCTCTTAAAGTAGCCCTAGGCACAGACTGTGGAAGCACTTTCATTCTGATGGGTTGCCAAGCTTCTAAGAAATAACGAGTTTCCAAAATAGCAGCAAATATTTTTTCACCCAATCTTGATGATACTTGGTGGTAATGATCAGTACACAAATCCCACTTGGCTCACCAAATTTTGTTCTTCTAGGTTGAAGCGTTCGTCTACAGTAGCAGTTTTTATATTTAGGTTTCTCTCTGTTCTCTCCTATATAGATAGATGAATTTGGAACTTTAAATCCAACATGGATTGTAGTACCTCTTTGAAACTTGACAAAATAAAGGAGTTCTCAGTTTTGTCTCTATGGTTTGTTTCCTCTTCAAGTAGCCCTAGGCAAGACTGTGGAAAAGCACTTTCATTGAGAGGGGTTGCAAAGCTTCTAAGAAATAATGAGTTTCCGAAATACCAGCAAATAGTTTTTCACCCAATCTTGATTATACTTCGTGGTAATGATCAGTACACAGATCCCACTTGGCTCACCAAATTTTGTTCTTCTAGGTTGAAGCGTTCGTCTAAAGTAGCAGTTTTTATATTTAGGTTTCACTCTGTTCTCTCCTATATAGATAGATGAATTTGAAAATCTAAATCCAACATGGTTTGTAGTAGCTCTTTGAAACTTGACAAAATAAAGGAGTTCTCAGTTTTGTCTCTATGGTTTGTTTCCTCTTCAAGTAGCCCTAGGCGCAGACTGTGGAAAAGCACTTTCATTGAGAGGGGTTGCCAAGCTTCTAAGGAATAACGAGTTTCCGAAATACCAGCAAATATTTTTTCACCCAATCTTGATGATACTTGGTGCTAATGATCAGTACACAAATCCCACTTGGCTCACCATATTTTGTTCTTCTAGGTTGAAGCGTTCGTCTACAGTAGCAGTTTTTATGTTTAGGTTTCATTCTGTTCTCTCATATATAGATAGATGAATTTGGATCTCTAAATCCAACATGGATTGTAGTAGCTCTTTGAAACTTGACAAAATAAAGGAGTTCTCAGTTTTGTCTCTATGGTTTGTGTCCTCTTTAAGTAGCCCTAGGCACAGACTGTGGAAAGCACTTTCATTCTGATGGGTTTGCCAAGCTTCTAAGAAATAACGAGTTTCCAAAATAGCAGCAAATATTTTTTCACCCAATCTTGATGATACTTGGTGGTAATGATCAGTACACAAATCCCACTTGGCTCACCAAATTTTGTTCTTCTAGGTTGAAGCGTTCGTCTACAGTAGCAGTTTTTATATTTAGGTTTCTCTCTGTTCTCTCCTATATAGATAGATGAATTTGGAACTTTAAATCCAACATGGATTGTAGTACCTCTTTGAAACTTGACAAAATAAAGGAGTTCTCCGTTTTGTCTCTATGGTTTGTTTCCTCTTTCAAGTAGCCCTAGGCAAGACTGTGGAAAAGCACTTTCATTAAGACGGGTTGCCAAGCTTCTAAGGAATAACGAGTTTCCGAAATACCAGCAAATATTTTTTCACCCAATCTTGATGATACTTGGTGCTAATGATCAGTACACAAATCCCACTTGGCTCACCATATTTTGTTCTTCTAGGTTGAAGCGTTCGTCTACAGTAGCAGTTTTTATGTTTAGGTTTCACACTGTTCTCTCATATATAGATATATGAATTTGGAACTCTAAATCCAACATGGTTTGTAGTAGCTCTTTGAAACTTGACAAAATAAAGGAGTTCTCAGTTTTGTCTCTATGGTTTGTTTCCTCTTCAAGTTACCCTAGGCTCAGACTGTGGAAAACTACTTTCATTGAGAGGTTTTGCCAAGCTTTCAAGATATAACGAGTTTCCGAAATACCAGCAAATATTTTTTCACCCAATCCTTGATGATACTGGTTGCAAATGATCACTACACAAATCCCACTTGACCAAATTGTGTTCTTCTAGGTTGAAGCGTTCGCCTACAGTAGAAGTTTTTATATTTAGGTTTCCCTCTGTTCTCTCCTATATAGATATATGAATTTGGAACTCTAAATCCAGCATGGTTTGTAGTAGCTCTTTGAAACTTGACAAAATAAAGGAGTTCTCAGTTTTGTCTCTATGGTTTGTTTCCTCTTCAAGTAACCCTAGGCACAGACTGTGGAAAAGCACTTTCATTGAGCGAGTTTGCTAAGCTTCTAAGAAATTACAAGTTTCCGAAATACCAGCAAATATTTTTTCACCCAATCTTGATGACACTTGGTGGTAATGATCAGTACACAAATCCCACTTGGCTGCCCAAATTTTGTTCTTCTAGGTTGAAGCGTTCGTCTACAGTAGCAGTTTTTATATTTAGGTTTCTCTCTGTTCTCTCCTATATAGATAGATGAATTTGGAACTCTAAATCCAACATGGATTGTAGTAGCTCTTTGAAACTTGACAAAATAAAGGAGATCTCAGTTTTGTCCCTATGCTTTGTTTCCTCTTCAAGTAGTCCTAGGCACAGACTGTGGAAAAGCACTTTCATTGAGAGGGGTTGCCAAGCATCTAAGAAATTACGAGTTTCCGAAATACCAGCAAATATTTTTTCACCCAATTTTGATGATACTTGGTTGTAATGATCAGTACACAAGTCCCACTTGGCTTACCAACTTTTGTTCTTCTAGGTTGAAGCGTTCGTCTACAGTAGCAGTTTTTATATTTAGGTTTCGCTCTATTCTCTCCTGTATAGATAGATGAATTTGGAACTCTAAATCCAACATGGATTGTAGTAGCTCTTTGAAACGTGACAAAATAAAGGAGATCTCAGTTTTGTCCCTATGCTTTGTTGCCTCTTCAAGTAGTCCTAGGCACAGACTGTGGAAAAGCACTTTCATTGAGAGGGTTGCCAAGCATCTAAGAAATTACGAGTTTCCGAAATACCAGCAAATATTTTTTCACCCAATTTTGATGATACTTGGTTGTAATGATCAGTACACAAGTCCCACTTGGCTTACCAAATTTTGTTCTTCTAGGTTGAAGCGTTCGTCTACAGTAGCAGTTTTTATATTTAGGTTTCGCTCTATTCTCTCCTGTATAGATAGATGAATTTGGAACTCTAAATCCAACATGGTTTGTAGTAACTCTTTGAAACTTGACAAAATATAGGAGTTCACAGTTTTGTCTCTATGGTTTGTTTCCTCTTCCGGTAGCCCTAGGCACAGACAGTGGAAAAGCACTTTCATTGAGAGGGGTTGCCAAGCTTCTAAAAAATAACGAGTTTCCGAAATACCAGCAAATATTTTTTCACCCAATCTTGATGATACTTGGTGGTAATGATCAGTACACAGATCCCACTTGGCTCACCAAATTTTGTTCTTCTAGGTTGAAGCGTTCGTCTACAGTAGCAGTTTTTATATTTAGGGTTCACTCTGTTCTCTCATATATAGATAGATGAGTTTGGAACTCTAAATCGAACATGGTTTGTAGTAGCTCTTTGAAACTTGACAAAATAAAGAGTTCTGAGTTTTGTCTCTATGATTTGTTTCCTCTTCAAGTAGCCCTAGGCACAGACTGTGGAAAACCACTTTCATTGAGAGGGGTGCCAAGCTTCTAAGAAATAACGAGTTTCCGAAATATCAGCAAATATTTTTTCACACAATCTTGATGATACTTGGTAGTAATGATTAGTACACAGTACCCACTTGGCTCACCAAATTTTGTTCTTCTAGGTTGAAGCGTTCGTCTACAGTAGCCGTTTTTATATTTAGGTTTCTCTCTGTTCTCTCCTATATAGATAGATGAATTTGGAACTCTAAATCCAACATGGATTGTAGTAGCTCTTTGAAACTTGACAAAATAAAGGAGTTCTCAGTTTTGTATCTACGGTTTGTGTCCTCTTTAAGTAGCCCTAGGCACAGACTGTGGAAGCACTTTCATTCTGATGGGTTGCCAAGCTTCTAAGAAATAAAGAGTTTCCAAAATAGCAGCAAATATTTTTTCACCCAATCTTGATGATACTTGGTGGTAATGATCAGTACACATATCCCACTTGGCTCACCAAATTTTGTTCTTCTAGGTTGAAGCGTTCGTCTACAGTAGCAGTTTTTATATTTAGGTTTCTCTGTTCTCTCCTATATAGATATATGAATTTGGAACTTTAAATCCAACATGGATTGTAGTACCTCTTTGAAACTTGACAAAATAAAGGAGTTCTCCGTTTTGTCTCTATGGTTTGTTTCCTCTTCAAGTAGCCCTAGGCAAGACTGTGGAAAAGCACTTTCATTGAGACGGGTTGCCAAGCTTCTAAGAAATAACGAGTTTCCGAAATACCAGCTAATATTTTTTCACCCAATCTTGATGATACTTGGTGGTAATGATCAGTACACAGATCCCACTTGGCTCACCAAATTTTGTTCTTCTAGGTTGAAGCGTTCGTCTAAAGTAGCAGTTTTTATATGTAGGTTTCACTCTGTTCTCTCCTATATAGATGGATGAATTTGGAACTCTAAATCCAACATGGTTTGTAGTAGCTCTTTGAAACTTGACAAAATAAAGTAGTTCTCAGTTTTGTCTCTATGGATTGTTTCCTCTTCAAGTAGCCCTAGGCGCAGACTGTGGAAAAGCACATTCATTGAGAGGGGTTGCCAAGCTTCTAAGGAATAACGAGTTTCCGAAATACCAGCAAATATTTTTTCACCCAATCTTGATGATACTTGGTGCTAATGATCAGTACACAAATCCCACTTGGCTCACCAAATTGTGTTCTTCTAGGTTGAAGCGTTCGCCTACAGTAGAAGTTTTTATATTTAGGTTTCCCTCTGTTCTCTCCTATATAGATATATGAATTTGGAACTCTAAATCCAGCATGGTTTGTAGTAGCTCTTTGAAACTTGACAAAATAAAGGAGTTCTCAGTTTTGTCTCTATGGTTTGTTTCCTCTTCAAGTAGCCCTAGGCACAGACTGTGGAAAAGCACTTTCATTGAGAGAGTTTGCTAAGCTTCTAAGAAATTACAAGTTTCCGAAATACCAGCAAATATTTTTTCACCCAATCTTGATGACACTTGGTGGTAATGATCAGTACACAAATCCCACTTGGCTGCCCAAATTTTGTTCTTCTAGGTTGAAGCGTTCGTCTACAGTAGCAGTTTTTATATTTAGGTTTCTCTCTGTTCTCTCCTATATAGATAGATGAATTTGGAACTCTAAATCCAACATGGATTGTAGTAGCTCTTTGAAACTTGACAAAATAAAGGAGATCTCAGTTTTGTCCCTTGCTTTGTTTCCTCTTCAAGTAGTCCTAGGCACAGACTGTGGAAAAGCATTTTCATTGAGAGGGGTTGCCAAGCATCTAAGAAATTACGAGTTTCCGAAATACCAGCAAATATTTTTTCACCCAATTTTGATGATACTTGGTTGTAATGATCAGTACACAGTCCCACTTGGCTTACCAAATTTTTTTCTTCTAGGTTGAAGCGTTCGTCTACAGTAGCAGTTTTTATATTTAGGTTTCACTCTATTCTCTCCTGTATAGATAGATGAATTTGGAACTCTAAATCCAACATGGTTTGTAGTAGCTCTTTGAAACTTGACAAAATAAAGAGTTCTGAGTTTTGTCTCTATGGTTTGTTTCCTCTTCAATTAGCCCTAGGCACAGATTGTGGAAAACCACTTTCATGAGAGGGGTTGCCAAGCTTCTAAGAAATAACGAGTTTCCGAAATATCAGCAAATATTTTTTCACACAATCTTGATGATACTTGGTAGTAATGATTAGTACACAGTACCCACTTGGCTCACCAAATTTTTGTTCTTCTAGGTTGAAGCGTTCGTCTACAGTAGCCGTTTTTATATTTAGGTTTCTCTCTGTTCTCTCCTATATAGATAGATGAATTTGGAACTCTAAATCCAACATGGATTGTAGTACCTCTTTGAAACTTGAAAAAATAAAGGAGTTATCCGTTTTGTCTTCTATGGTTTGTTTCCTCTTCAAGTAGCCCTAGGGAAGACTGTGGAAAAGCACTTTCATTGAGAGGGGTTGCCAACCTTTTAAGAAATAACGAGTTTCCGAAATACCAGCAAATATTTTTTCACCCAATCTTGATGATACTTGGTGGTAATGATCAGTACACAGATCCCACTTGGCTCACCAAATTTTGTTCTTCTAGGTTGAAGCGTTCGTCTACAGTAGCAGTTTTTATATTTAGGTTTCACTCTGTTGTCTCATATATAGATAGATGAGTTTGGAACTCTAAAGCCAACATGGTTTGTAGTAGCTCTTTGAAACTTGACAAAATAAAGGAGTTCTGTGTTTTGTCTCTATGGTTTGTTTCCTCTTCAAGTATCCCTAGGCGTAGACTGTGGAAAAGCACTTTCATTGAGAATGGTTGCCAAGCTTCTAAGAAATAACGAGTTTCCGAAATACCAGCAAATATTTTTTTCATCCAATCTTGATGATACTTGGTGGTAAGGACAACTACACAAATCCCACTTGGCTCACCAAATTTTGTTCTTCTAGGTAGAAGCGTTCGTCTACAGTAGCAATTTTTATATTTAGGTTTCTCTCTGTTCTCTCCTATATAGATAGATGAATTTGGAACTCTAAATCCAACATGGATTGTAGTAGCTCTTTGAAACTTGACAAAATAAAAAAGTTCTCAGTTTTGTCTCTATGGTTTGTGTCCTCTTTAAGTAGCCCTAGGCACAGACTGTGGAAGCACTTTCATTCTGATGGGTTGCCAAGCTTCTAAGAAATAACGAGTTTCCAAAATAGCAGCAAATATTTTTTCACCCAATCTTGATGATACTTGGTGGTAATGATCAGTACACAAATCCCACTTGGCTCACCAAATTTTGTTCTTCTAGGTTGAAGCGTTCGTCTACAGTAGCAGTTTTTATATTTAGGTTTCTCTCTGTTCTCTCCTATATAGATAGATGAATTTGGAACTTTAAATCCAACATGGATTGTAGTACCTCTTTGAAACTTGACAAAATAAAGGAGTTCTCAGTTTTGTCTCTATGGTTTGTTTCCTCTTCAAGTAGCCCTAGGCAAGACTGTGGAAAAGCACTTTCATTGAGACGGGTTGCCAAGCTTCTAAGGAATAACGAGTTTCCGAAATACCAGCAAATATTTTTTCACCCAATCTTGATGATACTTGGTGCTAATGATCAGTACACAAATCCCACTTGGCTCACCATATTTTGTTCTTCTAGGTTGAAGCGTTCGTCTACAGTAGCAGTTTTTATGTTTAGGTTTCACACTGTTCTCTCATATATAGATATATGAATTTGGAACTCTAAATCCAACATGGTTTGTAGTAGCTCTTTGAAACTTGACAAAATAAAGGAGTTCTCAGTTTTGTCCCTATGGTTTGTTTCCTCTTCAAGTTACCCTAGGCTCAGTCTGTGGAAAACTACTTTCATTGAGAGGTTTTGCCAAGCTTTCAAGAAATAACGAGTTTCCGAAATACCAGCAAATATTTTTTCACCCAATCTTGATGATACTGGTTGCAAATGATCAGTAAACAAATCCCACTTGGCTCACCAAATTGTGTTCTTCTAGGTTGAAGCGTTCGCCTACAGTAGAAGTTTTTATATTTAGGTTTCCCTCTGTTCTCTCCTATATAGATATATGAATTTGGAACTCTAAATCCAGCATGGTTTGTAGTAGCTCTTTGAAACTTGACAAAATAAAGGAGTTCTCAGTTTTGTCTCTATGGTTTGTTTCCTCTTCAATTAACCCTAGGCACAGACTGTGGAAAAGCACTTTCATTGAGAGAGTTTGCTAAGCTTCTAAGAAATTACAAGTTTCCGAAATACCAGCAAATATTTTTTCACCCAATCTTGATGACACTTGGTGGTAATGATCAGTACACAAATCCCACTTGGCTGCCCAAATTTTGTTCTTCTAGGTTGAAGCGTTCGTCTACAGTAGCAGTTTTTATATTTAGGTTTCTCTCTTTTCTCTCCTATATAGATAGATGAATTTGGAACTCTAAATCCAACATGGATTGTAGTAGCTCTTTGAAACTTGACAAAATAAAGGAGATCTCAGTTTTGTCCCTATGCTTTGTTTCCTCTTCAAGTAGTCCTAGGCACAGACTGTGGAAAAGCACTTTCATTGAGAGGGGTTGCCAAGCATCTAAGAAATTACGAGTTTCCGAAATACCAGCAAATATTTTTTCACCCAATTTTGATGATACTTGGTTGTAATGATCAGTACACAAGTCCCACTTGGCTTACCAACTTTTGTTCTTCTAGGTTGAAGCGTTCGTCTACAGTAGCAGTTTTTATATTTAGGTTTCGCTCTATTCTCTCCTGTATAGATAGATGAATTTGGAACTCTAAATCCAACATGGATTGTAGTAGCTCTTTGAAACGTGACAAAATAAAGGAGATCTCAGTTTTGTCCCTATGCATTGTTTCCTCTTCAAGTAGTCCTAGGCACAGGACTGTGGAAAAGCACTTTCATTGAGAGGGGTTGCCAAGCATCTAAGAAATTACGAGTTTCCGAAATACCAGCAAATATTTTTTCACCCAATTTTGATGATACTTGGTTGTAATGATCAGTACACAAGTCCCACTTGGCTTACCAAATTTTGTTCTTCTAGGTTGAAGCGTTCGTCTACAGTAGCTGTTTTTATATTTAGGTTTCGCTCTATTCTCTCCTGTATAGATAGATGAATTTGGAACTCTAAATCCAACATGGTTTGTAGTAGCTCTTTGAAACTTGACAAAATAAAGGAGTTCTCAGTTTTGTCTCTATGGTTTGTTTCCTCTTCCGGTAGCCCTAGGCACAGACAGTGGAAAAGCACTTTCATTGAGAGGGGTTGCCAAGCTTCTAAGAAATAACGAGTTTCCGAAATACCAGCAAATATTTTTTCACCCAATCTTGATGATACTTGGTGGTAATGATCAGTACACAGATCCCACTTGGCTCACCAAATTTTGTTCTTCTAGGTTGAAGCGTTCGTCTACAGTAGCAGTTTTTATATTTAGGTTTCACTCTGTTCTCTCATATATAGATAGATGAGTTTGAACTCTAAATCGAACATGGTTTGTAGTAGCTCTTTGAAACTTGACAAAATAAAGAGTTCTGAGTTTTGTCTCTATGGTTTTGTTTCCTCTTCAAGTAGCCCTAGGCACAGACTGTGGATAACCACTTTCTTTGAGAGGGGTTGCCAAGCTTCTAAGAAATAACGAGTTTCCGAAATATCAGCAAATATTTTTTCACACAATCTTGATGATACTTGGTAGTAATGATTAGTACACAGTACCCACTTGGCTGCCCAAATTTTGTTCTTCTAGGTTGAAGCGTTCGTCTACAGTAGCCGTTTTTATATTTAGGTTTCTCTCTATTCTCTCCTATATAGATAGATGAATTTTAACTCTAAATCCAACATGGATTGTAGTAGCTCTTTGAAACTTGACAAAATAAAGGAGTTCTCAGTTTTGTATCTACGGTTTGTGTCCTCTTTAAGTAGCCCTAGGCACAGACTGTGGAAAAGCACTTTCATTGAGAGAGTTTGCTAAGCTTCTAAGAAATTACAAGTTTCCGAAATACCAGCAAATATTTTTTCACCCAATCTTGATGACACTTGGTGGTAATGATCAGTACACAAATCCCACTTGGCTGCCCAAATTTTGTTCTTCTAGGTTGAAGCGTTCGTCTACAGTAGCAGTTTTTATATTTTAGGTTTCTCTCTGTTCTCTCCTATATAGATAGATGAATTTGGAACTCTAAATCCAACATGGATTGTAGTAGCTCTTTGAAACTTGACAAAATAAAGGAGATCTCAGTTTTGTCCCTATGCTTTGTTTCCTCTTCAAGTAGTCCTAGGCACAGACTGTGGAAAAGCACTTTCATTGAGAGGGGTTGCCAAGCATCTAAGAAATTAAGAGTTTCCGAAATACCAGCAAATATTTTTTCACCCAATTTTGATGATACTTGGTTGTAATGATCAGTACACAAGTCCCACTTGGCTTACCAAATTTTTTTCTTCTAGGTTGAAGCGTTCGTCTACAGTAGCAGTTTTTATATTTAGGTTTCACTCTATTCTCTCCTGTATAGATAGATGAATTTGGAACTCTAAATCCAACATTGGTTTGTAGTAGCTCTTTGAAACTTGACAAAATAAAGAGTTCTGAGTTTTGTCTCTATGGTTTGTTTCCTCTTCAATTAGCCCTAGGCACAGACTGTGGAAAACCACTTTCAATGAGAGGGGTTGCCAAGCTTCTAAGAAATAACGAGTTTCCGAAATATCAGCAAATATTTTTTCACACAATCTTGATGATACTTGGTAGTAATGATTAGTACACAGTACCCACTTGGCTCACCAAATTTTGTTCTTCTAGGTTGAAGCGTTCGTCTACAGTAGCCGTTTTTATATTTAGGTTTCTCTCTGTTCTCTCCTATATAGATAGATGAATTTGGAACTCTAAATCCAACATGGATTGTAGTACCTCTTTGAAACTTGACAAAAATAAAGGAGTTCTCCGTTTTGTCTCTATGGTTTGTTTCCTCTTCAAGTAGCCCTAGGGAAAACTGTGGAAAAGCACTTTCATTGAGAGGTGTTGCCAAGCTTCTAAGAAATAACGAGTTTCCGAAATACCAGCAAATATTTTTTCACCCAATCTTGATGATACTTGGTGGTAATGATCAGTACACAGATCCCACTTGGCTCACCAAATTTTGTTCTTCTAGGTTGAAGCGTTCGTCTACAGTAGCAGTTTTTATATTTAGGTTTCACTCTGTTCTCTCATATATAGATAGATGAGTTTGGAACTATAAATCGAACATGGTTTGTAGTAGCTCTTTGAAACATGACAAAATGAAGAGTTCTGAGTTTTGTCTCTATGGTTTGTTTCCTCTTCAAGTAGCCCTAGGCACAGACTGTGGAAAACCACTTTCATTGAGAGGGGTTGCCAAGCTTCTAAGAAATAACGAGTTTCCGAAATATCAGCAAATATTTTTTCACACAATCTTGATGATACTTGGTAGTAATGATTAGTACACAGTACCCACTTGGCTCACCAAATTTTGTTCTTCTAGGTTGAAGCGTTCATCTACAGTAGCCGTTTTTATATTTAGGTTTCTCTCTGTTCTCTCCTATATAGATAGATGAATTTGGAACTCTAAATCCAACATGGATTGTAGTAGCTCTTTGAAACTTGACAAAATAAAGGAGTTCTCAGTTTTGTATCTACGGTTTGTGTCCTCTTTAAGTAGCCCTAGGCACAGACTGTGGAAACACTTTCATTCTGATGGGGTTGCCAAGCTTCTAAGAAATAAAGAGTTTCCAAAATAGCAGCAAATATTTTTCACCCAATCTTGATGATACTTGGTGGTAATGATCAGTACACAAATCCCACTTGGTTTCACCAAATTTTGTTCTTCTAGGTTGAAGCGTTCGTCTACAGTAGCAGTTTTTATATTTAGGTTTCTCTCTGTTCTCTCCTGTATAGATAGATGAATTTGAACTCTAAATCCAACATGGTTTGTAGTAGCTCTTTGAAACTTGACAAAATAAAGTAGTTCTCAGTTTTGTCTCTATGGTTTGTTCCCTCTTCAAGTAGCCCTAGGCACAGACTGTGGAAAAGCACATTCATTGAGAGGGGTTGCCAAGCTTCTAAGGAATAACGAGTTTCCGAAATACCAGCAAATATTTTTTCACCCAATCTTG
>NW_027515461.1:409917-439166 GCF_048772815.1 Callospermophilus lateralis
ACCAAATTTTGTTCTTCTAGGTTGAAGCGTTCATCTACAGTAGCAGTTTTTATATTTAGGTTTCACTCTGTTCTCTCATATATAGATAGATGAATTTGGAACTCTAAATCCAACGTGGTTTGTAGTAGCTCTTTGAAAATTGACAAAATAAAGGAGTTCTCCGTTTTGTCTCTATGGCTTGTTTCCTCTTCAAGTAGCCCTAGGCACAGACTGTGGAAAAGCACTTTCATTGAGAGGGGTTGCCAAGCTTCTAAGAAATAACGAGTTTCCGAAATACCAGCAAATATTTTTTCACCCAATCTTGATGATACTTGGTGCTAGTGATCAGTACACATTTCCCACTTAACTCACCAAGTTTTGTTATTCTAGGTTGAAGCGTTCGTCTACAGTAGCAGTTTTTATATTTAGGTTTTCCTCTGTTCTCTCCTCTATAGATAGATGAATTTGGAACTCTAAATAAAACATGGTTTGTAGTAGCTCTTTGAAACTTGACAAAATAAAGGAGTTCTCAGTTTTGTCTCTATGGTTTGTTTCCTCTTCAAGTAGCCCTAGGCACAGACTGTGGAAAAGCACTTTCATTGAGAGGGGTTGCCAAGTTTCTAAGAAATAACGAGTTTCCGAAATACCAGCAAATATTTTTTCACCCAATCTTGATGATACTTGGTGCTAATGATCAATACACATCTCCCACTTGGCTCACCAAATTTTGTTATTCTAGGTTGAAGCGTTTGTCTACAGTAGCAGTTTTTATATTTAGGTTTCCCTCTGTTCTCTCCTATATAGTTTGATGAATTTGGAAATCTAAATCCAACATGGTTTGCAGTAGCTCTTTGAAACTTGACAACATAAAGGAGTTCTCAGTTTTGTCTCTATGGTTTGTTTCCTCTTCAAGTAGCCCTAGGCACACACTGTGGAAAAGCACTTTCATTGAGATGGGTTGCCAAGCTTCTAAGAAATAACGAGTTTCCGAAATACCAGCAAATATTTTTTCACCCAATCTTGATGATACTTGGTGCTAATGATCAGTACACAAATCCCACTTTGCTCACCAAATTTTGTTCTTCTAGTTTGAAGCGATCGTCTACATTAGCAGTTTCTATATTTAGGTTTCCCTCTGTTCTCTCCTATATAGATAGATGAATTTAAAACTCTAAATAAAACATGGTGTCTAGTAGCTCTTTGAAACTTGACAAAATAAAGGAGTTCTCAGTTTTGTCTCTATGGTTTGTTTCCTCCTCAAGTAGCCCTAGGCACAGAATGTGGAAAAGCACTTTCATTGAGAGGGGTGCCAAGCTTCTAAGAAATAACGAGTTTCTGAAATACCAGCAAATATTATTTCACCCAATCTTGATGATACTTGGTGGGAATGATCAGTACACAAATCCCACTTGGCTCTCCAGATTTTGTTCTTCTAGCTTGAAGGGTTCGTCTACAGTAGCAGTTTTCATATTTAGGTTTCACTCTGTTCTCTCCTATATAGATAGATGAATTTCGAACTCTAAATCCAACATGGTTTGTAGTAGCTCTTTGAAACTTGACAAAATAAAGGAGTTCTCCGTTTGGTCTCTATGGTTTGTTTCCTCTTCAAGTAGCCAAAGGCACAGACTGTGTAAAAGCACTTTCATTGAGAGGGGTTGCCAAGCTTCTAAGAAATAACGAGTTTCCGAAATACCAGCAAATATTTTTTCACCCAATGTTGATGATACTTGGTGCTAATGATCAGTACACATTTCCCACTTGGGTCACCAAGTTTTGTTTTTCTAGGTTGAAGCGTTCGTCTACAGTAGCAGTTTTTATATTTAGGTTTCCCTCTGTTCTCTCCTATATAGATAGATGAATTTGGAACTCTAAATAAAACATGGTTTGTAGTAGCTCTTTGAAACTTGACAAAATAAAGGAGTTCTCAGTTTTGTCTCTATGGTTTGTTTCCTCTTCAAGTAGCCCTAGGCACAGACTGTGGAAAAGCACTTTCATTGAGAGGGGTTGCCAAGTTTCTAAGAAATAACGAGTTTCCGAAATACCAGCAAATATTTTTTCACCCAATCTTGATGATACTTGGTGCTAATGATCAGTACACATCTCCCACTTGGCTCACCAAATTTTGTTATTCTAGGTTGAAGCGTTCGTCTACAGTAGCAGTTTTTATATTTAGGTTTCCCTCTGTTCTCTCCTATATAGTTTGATGAATTTGGAAATCTAAATCCAACATGGTTTGTAGTAGCTCTTTGAAACTTGACAAAATAAAGGAGTTCTCAGTTTTGTCTTTATGGTGTGTTTCCTCTTCAAGTAGCCCTAGGCACACACTGTGGAAAAGCACTTTCATTGAGATGGGTTGCCAAGCTTCTAAGAAATAACGAGTTTCCGAAATACCAGCAAATATATTTTCACCCAATCTTGATGATACTTGGTGCTAATGATCAGTACACAAATCCCACTTTGCTCACCAAATTTTGTTCTTCTAGTTTGAAGCGATCGTCTACATTAGCAGTTTCTATATTTAGGTTTCCCTCTGTTCTCTCCTATATAGATAGATGAATTTAAAACTCTAAATAAAACATGGTGTCTAGTAGCTCTTTGAAACTTGACAAAATAAAGGAGTTCTCAGTTTTGTCTCTATGGTTTGTTTCCTCCTCAAGTAGCCCTAGGCACAGAATGTGGAAAAGCACTTTCATTGAGAGGGGTTGCCAAGCTTCTAAGAAATAACGAGTTTCTGAAATACCAGCAAATATTATTTCACCCAATCTTGATGATACTTGGTGGGCACGATCAGTACACAAATCCCACTTGGCTCACCAGATTTTGTTCTTCTAGCTTGAAGCGTTCGTCTACAGTAGCAGTTTTTATATTTAGGTTTCACTCTGTTCTCTCCTATATAGATAGATGAATTTCGAACTCTAAATCCAACATGGTTTGTAGTAGCTCTTTGAAACTTGACAAAATAAAGGAGTTCTCAGTTTTGTCTTTATGGTTTGTTTCCTCTTCAAGTAGCCCTAGGCACACACTGTGGAAAAGCACTTTCATTGAGATGGGTTGCCAAGCTTCTAAGAAATAACGCGTTTTCGAAATACCAGCAAATATTTTTTCACCCAATCATGATGATACATGGTGGTAATGATCAGTACACAAATCCCACTTTGCTCATCAAATTTTGTTCTTCTAGTTTGAAGCGATCGTCTACATTAGCAGTTTCATTATTTAGGCTTCTCTCTGTTCTCTCCTATATAGATAGATGAATTTAAAACTCTAAATAAAACATGGTGTGTATTAGCTCTTTGAAACTTGACAAAATAAAGGAGTTCTCAGTTTTGTCTTTATGGTTTGTTTCCTCTTCAAGTAGCCCTAGGCACAGACTGTGGAAAAGCACTTACATTGAGATGGGTTGCGAAGCTTCTAAGAAATAACGAGTTTCCGAAATACCAGCAAATATTTTTTCACCCAATCTTGATGATACTTGTTGCTAATAATCAGTACACAAGTCCCACTTGGCTCACCAAATTTTGTTCTTCTAGGTTGAAGCGTTCGTCTACAGTAGCATTTTTTATATTTAGGATTCCCTCAGTTCTCTCCTATATAGATAGATGAATTTGGAACTCTAAATAAAACATGGTTTGTAGTAGCTCTTTGAAACTTGACAAAATAAAGGAGTTCTCCGTTTTGTCTCTATGGTTTGTTTCCTCTTCAAGTAGCCCTAGGCACAGATTGTGGAAAAGCACTTTCATTGAGAGGGGTTGCCAAGCTTCTAAGAAATAAGGAGTTTCCGAAATACCAGCAAATATTTTTTCACCCAATCTTGATGATACTTGGTGGTAATGATCAGTACACAAATCCCACTTGGCTCACCAAATTTTGTTCTTCTAGGTTGAAGCGTTCGTCTACAGTAGCAGTTTTTATATTTAGGTTTCACTCTGTTCTCTCATATATAGATAGATGAATTTGGAACTCTAAATCCAACGTGGTTTGTAGTAGCTCTTTAAAATTGACAAAATAAAGGAGTTCTCCGTTTTGTCTCTATGGTTTGTTTCCTCTTCAAGTAGCCCTAGGCACAGACTGTGGAAAAGCACTTTCATTGAGAGGGGTTGCCAAGCTTCTAAGAAATAACGAGTTTCCGAAATACCAGCAAATATTTTTTCACCCAATCTTGATGATACTTGGTGCTAGTGATCAGTACACATTTCCCACTTAACTCACCAAGTTTTGTTATTCTAGGTTGAAGCGTTCGTCTACAGTAGCAGTTTTTATATTTAGGATTTCCTCTGTTCTCTCCTCTATAGATAGATGAATTTGGAACTCTAAATAAAACATGGTTTGTAGTAGCTCTTTGAAACTTGACAAAATAAAGGAGTTCTCAGTTTTGTTTCTATGGTTTGTTTCCTCTTCAAGTAGCCCTAGGCACAGACTGTGGAAAAGCACTTTCATTGAGAGGGGTTGCCAAGTTTCTAAGAAATAAAGAGTTTCCGAAATACCAGCAAATATTTTTTCACCCAATCTTGATGATACTTGGTGCTAATGATCAATACACATCTCCCACTTGGCTCACCAAATTTTGTTATTCTAGGTTGAAGCGTTCGTCTACAGTAGCAGTTTTTATATTTAGGTTTCCCTCTGTTCTCTCCTATATAGTTTGATGAATTTGGAAATCTAAATCCAACATGGTTTGCAGTAGCTCTTTGAAACTTGACAAAATAAAGGAGTTCTCAGTTTTGTCTTTATGGTTTGTTTCCTCTTCAAGTAGCCCTAGGCACACACTGTGGAAAAGCACTTTCATTGAGATGGGTTGCCAAGCTTCTAAGAAATAACGAGTTTCCGAAATACCAGCAAATATTTTTTCACCCAATCTTGATGATACTTGGTGCTAATGATCAGTACACAAATCCCACTTTGCTCACCAAATTTTGTTCTTCTAGTTTGAAGCGATCGTCTACATTAGCAGTTCCTATATTTAGGTTTCCCTCTGTTCTCTCCTATATAGATAGATGAATTTAAAACTCTAAATAAAACATGGTGTCTAGTAGCTCTTTGAAACTTGACAAAATAAAGGAGTTCTCAGTTTTGTCTCTATGGTTTGTTTCCTCCTCAAGTAGCCCTAGGCACAGAATGTGGAAAAGCACTTTCATTGAGAGGGGTTGCCAAGCTTCTAAGAAATAACGAGTTTCCGAAATACCAGCAAATATTTTTTCACCCAATCTTGATGATACTTGTTGCTAATAATCAGTACACAAGTCCCACTTGGCTCACCAAATTTTGTTCTTCTAGGTTGAAGCGTTCGTCTACAGTAGCATTTTTTATATTTAGGATTCCCTCAGTTCTCTCCTATATAGATAGATGAATTTGGAACTCTAAATAAAACATGGTTTGTAGTAGCTCTTTGAAACTTGACAAAATAAAGGAGTTCTCCGTTTTGTCTCTATGGTTTGTTTCCTCTTCAAGTAGCCCTAGGCACAGATTGTGGAAAAGCACTTTCATTGAGAGGGGTTGCCAAGCTTCTAAGAAATAAGGAGTTTCCGAAATACCAGCAAATATTTTTTCACCCAATCTTGATGATACTTGGTGGTAATGATCAGTACACAAATCCCACTTGGCTCACCAAATTTTGTTCTTCTAGGTTGAAGCGTTCGTCTACAGTAGCAGTTTTTATATTTAGGTTTCACTCTGTTCTCTCATATATAGATAGATGAATTTGGAACTCTAAATCCAACGTGGTTTGTAGTAGCTCTTTGAAAATTGACAAAATAAAGGAGTTCTCCGTTTTGTCTCTATGGTTTGTTTCCTCTTCAAGTAGCCCTAGGCACAGACTGTGGAAAAGCACTTTCATTGAGAGGGGTTGCCAAGCTTCTAAGAAATAACGAGTTTCCGAAATACCAGCAAATATTTTTTCACCCAATCTTGATGATACTTGGTGCTAGTGATCAGTACACAATTCCCACTTAACTCACCAAGTTTTGTTATTCTAGGTTGAAGCGTTTGTCTACAGTAGCAGTTTTTATATTTAGGTTTTCCTCTGTTCTCTCCTCTATAGATAGATGAATTTGGAACTCTAAATAAAACATGGTTTGTAGTAGCTCTTTGAAACTTGACAAAATAAAGGAGTTCTCAGTTTTGTTTCTATGGTTTGTTTCCTCTTCAAGTAGCCCTAGGCACAGACTGTGGAAAAGCACTTTCATTGAGAGGGGTTGCCAAGTTTCTAAGAAATAAAGAGTTTCCGAAATACCAGCAAATATTTTTTCACCCAATCTTGATGATACTTGGTGCTAATGATCAATACACATCTCCCACTTGGCTCACCAAATTTTGTTATTCTAGGTTGAAGCGTTCGTCTACAGTAGCAGTTTTTATATTTAGGTTTCCCTCTGTTCTCTCCTATATAGTTTGATGAATTTGGAAATCTAAATCCAACATGGTTTGCAGTAGCTCTTTGAAACTTGACAAAATAAAGGAGTTCTCAGTTTTGTCTTTATGGTTTGTTTCCTCTTCAAGTAACCCTAGGCACACACTGTGGAAAAGCACTTTCATTGAGATGGGTTGCCAAGCTTCTAAGAAATAACGAGTTTCCGAAATACCAGCAAATATTTTTTCACCCAATCTTGATGATACTTGGTGCTAATGATCAGTACACAAATCCCACTTTGCTCACCAAATTTTGTTCTTCTAGTTTGAAGCGATCGTCTACATTAGCAGTTCCTATATTTAGGTTTCCCTCTGTTCTCTCCTATATAGATAGATGAATTAAAACTCTAAATAAAACATGGTGTCTAGTAGCTCTTTGAAACTTGACAAAATAAAGGAGTTCTCAGTTTTGTCTCTATGGTTTGTTTCCTCCTCAAGTAGCCCTAGGCACAGAATGTGGAAAAGCACTTTCATTGAGAGGGGTTGCCAAGCTTCTAAGAAATAACGAGTTTCTGAAATACCAGCAAATATTATTTCACCCAATCTTGATGATACTTGGTGGGAATGATCAGTACACAAATCCCACTTGGCTCACCAGATTTTGTTCTTCTAGCTTGAAGCGTTCGTCTACAGTAGCAGTTTTCATATTTAGGTTTCACTCTGTTCTCTCCTATATAGATAGATGAATTTCGAACTCTAAATCCAACATGGTTTGTAGTAGCTCTTTGAAAATTGACAAAATAAAGGAGTTCTCCGTTTTGTCTCTATGGTTTGTTTCCTCTTCAAGTAGCCCTAGGCACAGATTGTGGAAAAGCACTTTCATTGAGAGGGTTGCCAAGCTTCTAAGAAATAACGAGTTTCCGAAATACCAGCAAATATTTTTTCACCCAATCTTGATGATACTTGGTGGTAATGATCAGTACACAAGTCCCACTTGGCTCACCAAATTTTGTTCTTTTAGCTTGAAGCGTTCGTCTACAGTAGCAGTTTTTATATTTAGTTTTCACTCTGTTCTCTCATATATAGATAGATGAATTTGGAACTCTAAATCCAACGTGGTTTGTAGTAGCTCTTTGAAAATTGACAAAATAAAGGAGTTCTCGGTTTTGTCTCTATGGTTTGTTTCCTCTTCAAGTAGCCCTAGGCACAGATTGTGGAAAAGCACTTTCATTGAGAGGGGTTGCCAAGCTTCTAAGAAATAACGAGTTTCCGAAATACCAGCAAATATTTTTTCACCCAATCTTGATGATACTTGGTGGTAATGATCAGTACACAAGTCCCACTTGGCTCACCATATTTTCTTCTTTTAGCTTGAAGCGTTCGTCTACAGTAGCAGTTTTTATATTTAGGTTTCACTCTGTTCTCTCATATATAGATAGATGAATTTGGAACTCTAAATCCAACGTGGTTTGTAGTAGCTCTTTGAAAATTGACAAAATAAAGGAGTTCTCCGTTTTGTCTCTATGGTTTGTTTCCTCTTCAAGTAGCCCTAGGCACAGATTGTGGAAAAGCACTTTCATTGAGAGGGGTTGCCAAGCTTCTAAGAAATAACGAGTTTCCGAAATACCAGCAAATATTTTTTCACCCAATCTTGATGATACTTGGTGCTAATGATCAGTACACATTTCCCACTTGGGTCACCAAGTTTTGTTATTCTAGGTTGAAGCGTTCGTCTACAGTAGCAGTTTTTATATTTAGGTTTCCCTCTGTTCTCTCCTATATAGATAGATGAATTTGGAACTCTAAATAAAACATGGTTTGTAGTAGCTCTTTGAAACTTGACAAAATAAAGGAGTTCTCAGTTTTATCTCTATGGTTTGTTTCCTCTTCAAGTAGCCCTAGGCACAGACTGTGCAAAAGCACTTTCATTGAGAGGGGTTGCCAAGCTTCTAAGAAATATCGAGTTTCCGAAATACCAGCAAATATTTTTTCACCCAATCTTGATGATACTTGTTGCTAATAATCAGTACACAAGTCCCACTTGGCTCACCAAATTTTGTTCTTCTAGGTTGAAACGTTCGTCTACAGTAGCATTTTTTATATTTAGGATTCCCTCAGTTCTCTCCTATATAGATAGATGAATTTGGAACTCTATATAAAACAGGGTTTGTAGTAGCGCTTTGAAACTTGACAAAATAAAGGAGTTCTCCGTTTTGTCTCTATGGTTTGTTTCCTCTTCAAGTAGCCCTAGGTACAGATTGTGGAAAAGCACTTTCATTGAGAGGGGTTGCCAAGCTTCTAAGAAATAACGAGTTTCCGAAATACCAGCAAATATTTTTTCACCCAATCTTGATGATACTTGGTGCTAATGATCAGTACACATCTCCCACTTGGCTCACCAAATTTTGTTATTCTAGGTTGAAGCATTCGTCTACAGTAGCAGTTTTTATATTTAGGTTTCCCTCTGTTCTCTCCTATATAGTTAGATGAATTTGGAAATCTAAATCCAACATGGTTTGTAGTAGCTCTTTGAAACTTGACAAAATAAAGGAGTTCTCAGTTTTGTCTTTATGGTGTGTTTCCTCTTCAAGTAGCCCTAGGCACACACTGTGGAAAAGCACTTTCATTGAGATGGGTTGCCAAGCTTCTAAGAAATAACGCGTTTCCGAAATACCAGCAAATATTTTTTCACCCAATCTTGATGATACTTGGTGGTAATGATCAGTACACAAATTTCACTTTGCTCACCAAATTTTGTTCTTCTAGTTTGAAGCGATCGTCTACATTAGCAGTTTCATTATTTAGGCTTCTCTCTGTTCTCTCCTATATAGATAGATGAATTTAAAACTGTAAATAAAACATGGTGTGTAATAGCTCTTTGAAACTTGACAAAATAAAGGAGTTCTCAGTTTTGTCTTTATGGTTTGTTTCCTCTTCAAGTAGCCCTAGGCACAGACTGTGGAAAAGCACTTTTTGAGATGGGTGGCCAAGCTTCTATGAAATAACGAGTTTCCGAAATACCAGCAAATATTTTTTCACCCAATCTTGATGATACTTGTTGCTAATAATCAGTACACAAGTCCCACTTTTCTCACCAAATTTTGTTCTTCTAGGTTGAAGCGTTCGTCTACAGTAGCAGTTTTTATATTTAGGATTCCCTCAGTTCTCACCTATATAGATAGATGAATTTGGAACTCTAAATAAAACATGGTTTGTAGTAGCTCTTTGAAACTTGACAAAATAAAGGAGTTCTCAGTTTTGTCTCTATGGTTTGTTTCCTCTTCAAGTAGCCCTAGGCACACACTGTGGAAAAGCACGTTTATTGAGATGGGTTGCCAAGCTTCTAAGAAATAACGAGTTTCTGAAAAACAAGCAAATATTTTTTCACCCAATCTTGATGATACTTGGTGGTAATGATCAGTACACAAATCCCACTTGGCTCACCAAATTTTGTTCTTGTAGTTTGAAGCGATCGTCTACATTAGCAGTTTCTATATTTAGGTTTCCCTCTGTTCTCTCCTATATAGATAGATGAATTTAAAACTGTAAATAAAACATGGTGTGTAGTAGCTCTTTGAAACTTGACAAAATAAAGGATTTCTCAGTTTTGTCTCCATGGTTTGTTTCCTCCTCAAGTAGCCCTAGGCACAGACTGTGGAAAAGCACTTTCATTGAGAGGGATTGCCAAGCTTCTAAGAAATAACGAGTTTCCGAAATACCAGCAAATATTATTTCACCCAATCTTGATGATACTTGGTGGTAATGATCACTACACAAATCCCACTTGGCTCACCATATTTTGTTCTTCTAGCTTGAAGCGTTCGTCTACAGTAGCAGTTTTTATATTTAGGTTTCACTCTGTTCTCTCCTATATAGATAGATGAATTTGGAACTCTAAATCCAACATGGTTTGTAGTAGCTCTTTGAAAATTGACAAAATAAAGGAGTTCTCAGTTTTGTCTCTATGGTTTGTTTCCTCTTCAAGTAGCCCTAGGCACAGACTGTGGAAAAGTACTTTCATTGAGAGGGATTGCCAAGCTTCTAAGAAATAACGAGTTTCCGAAATTCCAGCAAATATTTTTTCACCCAATCATGATGATAATTGTTGCTACTGATCAGGACACAAGTCCCACTTGGCTCACCATATTTTGTTCTTCTAGGTTGAAGCGTTCGTCTACAGTAGCATTTTTTATATTTAGGTTTCCCTTAGTTCTCTCCTATATAGATAGATGAATTTGGAACTCTAAATAAAACATGGTTTTTAGTAGCTCTTTGAAACTTGACAAAATAAAGGAATTCTCCGTTTTGTCTCTATGGTTTGTTTCCTCTTCAAGTAGCCCTAGGCACAGACTGTGGAAAAGCACTTTCATTGAGAGGGGTTGCCAAGTTTCTAAGAAATAACGAGTTTCCCAAATAGCAGCAAATATTTTTTCACCCAATCTTGATGATACTTGGTGCTAATGATCAGTACACATCTCCCACTTGGCTCACCAAATTTTGTTATTCTAGGTTGAAGCGTTCGTCTACAGTAGCAGTTTTTATATTTAGGTTTTCCGCTGTTCTCTCCTATATAGATAGATGAATTTGGAACTCTAAATAAAACATGGTTTGTAGTAGCTCTTTGAAACTTGACAAAATAAAGGAGTTCTCAGTTTTGTCTTTATGGTTTGTTTCCTCTTCAAGTAGCCCTAGGCACACACTGTGGAAAAGCACTTTCATTGAGATGGGTTGCCAAGCTTCTAAGAAATAACGAGTTCCGAAATACCAGCAAATATTTTTTCACCCAATCTTGATGATACTTGGTGGTAATGATCAGTACACAAATCCCACTTTGCTCACCAAATTTTGTTCTTCTAGTTTGAAGCGTTCGTCTACATTAGCAGTTTTATATTTAGGTTTCCCTCTGTTCTCTTTTATATAGATAGATGAATTTAAAAGTCTAAATAAAACATGGTGTGTAGTAGCTCTTTGAAACTTGACAAAATAAAGGAGTTCTCCGTTTTGTCTCTATGGTTTGTTTCCTCCTCAAGTAGCCCTAGGCACAGACTGTGGAAAAGCACTTTCATTGAGAGGGGTTGCCAAGCTTCTAAGAAATAACGAGTTTCCGAAATACCAGCAAATATTTTTTCACCCAATCTTGATGATACTTGGTGCTAATGATCAGTACACAAATCCCACTTTGCTCACCAAATTTTGTTCTTCGAGTTTGAAGCGATCGTCTAAATTAGCAGTTTCTATATTTAGGTTTCCCTCTGTTCTCTCCTATATAGATAGATGAATTTAAAACTCTAAATAAAACATGGTGTCTAGTAGCTCTTTGAAACTTGACAAAATAAAGGAGTTCTCAGTTTTGTCTCTATGGTTTGTTTCCTCCTCAAGTAGCCCTAGGCACAGACTGTGGAAAAGCACTTTAATTGAGAGGGGTTGCCAAGCTTCTAAGAAATAACGAGTTTCCGAAATACCAGCAAATATTATTTCACCCAATCTTGATGATACTTGGTGGGAATGATCAGTACACAAATCCCACTTGGCTCACCAGATTTTGTTCTTCTACCTTGAAGCGTTCGTCTACAGTAGCAGTTTTTATATTTAGGTTTCACTCTGTTCTCTCCTATATAGATAGATGAATTTGGAACTCTAAATCCAACATGGTTTGTAGTAGCTCTTTGAAAATTGACAAAATAAAAAAGTTCTCAGTTTTGTCTCTATGGTTTGTTTCCTCTTCAAGTAGCCCTAGGCACAGACTGTGTAAAAGCACTTTCATGAGAGGGTTTGCCAAGCTTCTAAGAAATAACGAGTTTCCGAAATACCAGCAAATATTTTTTCACCCAATCTTGATGATACTTGTTGCTAATAATCAGTACACAAGTCCCACTTGGCTCACCAAATTTTGTTCTTCTAGGTTGAAGCGTTCGTCTACAGTAGCATTTTTTATATTTAGGTTTCCCTCAGTTCTCTCCTATATAGATAGATGAATTTGGAACTCTAAATCCAACATGGTTTGTAGTAGCTCTTTGAAACTTGACAAAATAAAGGAGTTCTCAGTTTTGTCTCTATGGTTTGTTTCCTCTTCAAGTAGCTCTAGGCACACACTGTGGAAAAGCACTTTCATTGAGAGGGGTTGCCAAGCTTCTAAGAAATAACGAGTTCCCGAAATACAAGCAAATATTTTTTCACCCAATCTTGATGATACTTGTTGCTAATAATCAGTACACAAGTCCCACTTGGCTCACCAAATTTTGTTCTTCTAGGTTGAAACGTTCGTCTACAGTAGCATTTTTTATATTTAGGATTCCCTCAGTTCTCTCCTATATAGATAGATGAATTTGGAACTCTATATAAAACAGGGTTTGTAGTAGCTCTTTGAAACTTGACAAAATAAAGGAGTTCTCCGTTTTGTCTCTATGGTTTGTTTCCTCTTCAAGTAGCCCTAGGCACAGATTGTGGAAAAGCACTTTCATTGAGAGGGGTTGCCAAGCTTCTAAGAAATAATGAGTTTCCGAAATACCAGCAAATATTTTTTCACCCAATCTTGATGATACTTGGTGCTAATGATCAGTACACATCTCCCACTTGGCTCACCAAATTTTGTTATTCTAGGTTGAAGCATTCGTCTACAGTAGCAGTTTTTATATTTAGGTTTCCCTCTGTTCTCTCCTATATAGTTAGATGAATTTGGAAATCTAAATCCAACATGGTTTGTAGTAGCTCTTTGAAACTTGACAAAATAAAGGAGTTCTCAGTTTTGTCTTTATGGTTTGTTTCCTCTTCAAGTAGCCCTCGGCACACACTGTGGAAAAGCACTTTCATTGAGATGGGTTGCCAAGCTTCTAAGAAATAACGCGTTTCCGAAATACCAGCAAATATTTTTTCACCCAATCTTGATGATACTTGGTGGTAATGATCAGTACACAAATCCCACTTTGCTCACCAAATTTTGTTCTTCTAGTTTGAAGCGATCGTCTACATTAGCAGTTTCATTATTTAGGCTTCTCTCTGTTCTCTCCTATATAGATAGATGAATTTAAAACTCTAAATAAAACATGGTGTGTAGTAGCTCTTTGAAACTTGACAAAATAAAGGAGTTCTCAGTTTTGTCTTTATGGTTTGTTTCCTCTTCAAGTAGCCCTAGGCACAGACTGTGGAAAAGCACTTTAATTGAGATGGGTTGCCAAGCTTCTAAGAAATAACGAGTTTCCGAAATACCAGCAAATATTTTTTCACCCAATCTTGATGATACTTGTTGCTAATAATCAGTACAAAAGTCCCACTTGGCTCACCAAATTTTGTTCTTCTAGGTTGAAGCGTTCGTCTACAGTACCATTTTTTATATTTAGGATTCCCTCAGTTCTCTCCTATATAGATAGATGAATTTGGAACTCTAAATAAAACATGGTTGGTAGTAGCTCTTTGAAACTTGACAAAATAAAGAAGTTCTCCGATTTGTCTCTATGGTTTGTTTCCTCTTCAAGTAGCCCTAGGCACAGATTGTGGAAAAGCACTTTCATTGAGAGGGGTTACCAAGCTTCTAAGAAATAACGAGTTTCCGAAATACCAGCAAATATTTTTTCACCCAATCTTGATGATACTTGGTGGTAATGATCAGTACACAAATCCCACTTGGCTCACCAAATTTTGTTCTTTTAGCTTGAAGCGTTCGTCTACAGTCGCAGTTTTTATATTTAGGTTTCACTCTGTTCTCTCATATATAGATAGATGAATTTGGAACTATAAAATCCAACGTGGTTTGTAGTAGCTCTTTGAAGATTGACAAAATAAAGGAGTTCTCCGTTTTGTCTCTATGGTTTGTTTCCTCTTCAAGTAGCCCTAGGCACAGACTGTGGAAAAGCACTTTCATTGAGAGGGGTTGCCAAGCTTCTAAGAAATAACGAGTTTCCGAAATACCAGCAAATATTTTTTCACCCAATCTTGATGATACTTGGTGCTAGTGATCAGTACACATTTCCCACTTAACTCACCAAGTTTTGTTATTCTAGGTTGAAGCGTTCGTCTACAGTAGCAGTTTTTATATTTAGGTTTTCCTCTGTTCTCTCCTCTATAGATAGATGAATTTGGAACTCTAAATAAAACATGGTTTGTAGTAGCTCTTTGAAACTTGACAAAATAAAGGAGTTCTCAGTTTTGTCTCTATGGTTTGTTTCCTCTTCACATAGCCCTAGGCACAGACTGTGGAAAAGCACTTTCATTGAGAGGGGTTGCCAAGTTTCTAAGAAATAACGAGTTTCCGAAATACCAGCAAATATTTTTTCACCCAATCTTGATGATACTTGGTGCTAATGATCAATACACATCTCCCACTTGGCTCACCAAATTTTGTTATTCTAGGTTGAAGCGTTCGTCTACAGTAGCAGTTTTTATATTTAGGTTTCCCTCTCTTCTCTCCTATATAGTTTGATGAATTTGGAAATCTAAATCCAACATGGTTTGTAGTAGCTCTTTGAAACTTGACAAAATAACGGAGTTCTCAGTTTTGTCTTTATGGTTTGTTTCCTCTTCAAGTAGCCCTAGGCACACACTGTGGAAAAGCACTTTCATTGAGATGGGTTGCCAAGCTTCTAAGAAATAACGAGTTTCCGAAATACCAGCAAATATTTTTTCACCCAATCTTGAAGATACTTGGTGCTAATGATCAGTACACAAATCCCACTTTGCTCACCAAATTTTGTTCTTCTAGTTTGAAGCGATCGTCTACATTAGCAGTTTCTATATTTAGGTTTCCCTCTGTTCACTCCTATATAGATAGATGAATTTAAAACTCTAAATAAAACATGGTGTCTAGTAGCTCTTTGAAACTTGACAAAATAAAGGAGTTCTCAGTTTTGTCTCTATGGTTTGTTTCCTCCTCAAGTAGCCCTAGGCACAGAATGTGGAAAAGCACTTTCATTGAGAGGGGTTGCCAAGCTTCTAAGAAATAACGAGTTTCCGAAATACCAGCAAATATTATTTCACCCAATCTTGATGATACTTGGTGGGAATGATCAGTACACAAATCCCACTTGGCTCACCAGATTTTGTTCTTCTAGCTTGAAGCGTTCGTCTACAGTAGCAGTTTTTATATTTAGGTTTCACTCTGTTCTCTCCTATATAGATAGATGAATTTGGAACTCTAAATCCAACATGGTTTGTAGTAGCTCTTTGAAAATTGACAAAATAAAGGAGTTCTCCGTTTTATCTCTATGGTTTGTTTCCTCTTCAAGTAGCCCTAGGCACAGACTGTGTAAAAGCACTTTCATTGAGAGGGGTTGCCAAGCTTCTAAGAAATAACGAGTTTCCGAAATACCAGCAAATATTTTTTCACCCAATCTTGATGATACTTGGTGCTAATGATCAGTACACATTTCCCACTTGGGTCACCAATTTTGTTATTCTAGGTTGAAGCGTTCGTCTACAGTAGCAGTTTTTATATTTAGGTTTCCCTCTGTTCTCTCCTATATAGATAGATGAATTTGGAACTCTAAATAAAACATGGTTTGTAGTAGCTCTTTGAAACTTGACAAAATAAAGGAGTTGTCAGTTTTGTCTCTATGGTTTGTTTCCTCTTCAAGTAGCCCTAGGCACAGATTGTGGAAAAGCACTTTCATTGAGAAGGGTTGCCAAGTTTCTAAGAAATAACGAGTTTCCGAAATACCAGCAAATATTTTTTCACCCAATCTTGATGATACTTTTTGCTAATGATCAGTACACATCTCCCACTTGGCTCACCAAATTTTGTAATTCTAGGTTGAAGCGTTCGTCTACAGTAGCAGTTTTTATATTTAGGTTTCCCTCTGTTCTCTCCTATATAGTTTGATGAATTTGGAAATCTAAATCCAACATGGTTTGTAGTAGCTCTTTGAAACTTGACAAAATAAAGGAGTTCTCAGTTTTGTCTTTATGGTTTGTTTCCTCTTCAAGTAGCCCTAGGCACACACTGTGGAAAAGCACTTTCATTGAGATGGGTTGCCAAGCTTCTAAGAAATAACGAGTTTCCGAAATACCAGCAAATATTATTTCACCCAATCTTGATGATACTTGGTGGGAATGATCAGTACACAAATCCCACTTGGCTCACCAGATATTGTTCTTCTAGCTTGAAGCGTTCGTCTACAGTAGCATTTTTTATATTTAGGTTTCCCTCAGTTCTCTCCTATATAGATAGATGAATTTGGAACTCTAAATCCAACATGGTTTGTAGTAGCTCTTTGAAACTTGACAAAATAAAGGAGTTCTCAGTTTTGTCTCTATGGTTTGTTTCCTCTTCAAGTAGCTCTAGGCACACACTGTGGAAAAGCACTTTCATTGAGAGGGGTTGCCAAGCTTCTAAGAAATAACGAGTTTCCGAAATACCAGCAAATATTTTTTCACCCAATCTTGATGATACTTGGTGCTAATAATCAGTACACATTTCCCACTTGGGTCACCAAGTTTTGTTATTCTAGGTTGAAGCGTTCGTCTACAGTAGCAGTTTTTATATTTAGGTTTCCCTCTGTTCTCTCCTATATAGATAGATGAATTTGGAACTCTAAATAAAACATGGTTTGTAGTAGCTCTTTGAAACTTGACAAAATAAAGGAGTTCTCAGTTTTATCTCTATGGTTTGTTTCCTCTTCAAGTAGCCCTAGGCACAGACTGTGGAAAAGCACTTTCATGGAGAGGGGTTGCCAAGCTTCTAAGAAATAACGAGTTTCCGAAATACCAGCAAATATTTTTTCACCCAATCTTGATGATACTTGGTGGTAATGATCAGTACACAAATCCCACTTGGCTCACCAAATTTTGTTCTTCTAGTTTGAAGCGATCGTCTACATTAGCAGTTTCATTATTTAGGCTTCTCTCTGTTCTCTCCTATATAGATAGATGAATTTAAAACTCTAAATAAAACATGGTGTGTAGTAGCTCTTTCAAACTCGACAAAATAAAGGAGTTCTAAATTTTGTCTTTATGGTTTGTTTCCTCTTCAAGTAGCCCTAGGCACAGACTGTGGAAAAGCACTTTTATTGAGATGGGTTGCCAATCTTCTAAGAAATAACGAGTTTCCGAAATACCAGCAAATATTTTTTCACCGAATCTTGATGATACTTGTTGCTAATAATCACTACACAAGTCCCACATGGCTCACCGAATTTTGTTATTCTAGGTTGAAGCGTTCGTCTACAGTAGCATTTTTTATATTTAGGATTCCCTCAGTTCTCTCCTATATAGGTAGATGAATTTGGAACTCTAAATAAAACATGGTTTGTAGTAGCTCTTTGAAACTTGACAAAATAAAGGAGTTCTCCGTTTTGTCTCTATGGTTTGTTTCCTCTTCAAGTAGCCCTAGGCACAGATTGTGGAAAAGCACTTTCATTGAGAGGGGTTGCCAAGCTTCTAAGAAATAACGAGTTTCCGAAATACCAGCAAATATTTTTTCACCCAATCTTGATGATACTTGGTGGTAATGATCAGTACACAAATCCCACTTGGCTCACCAAATTTTGTTCTTCTAGGTTGAAGCGTTCATCTACAGTAGCAGTTTTTATATTTAGGTTTCACTCTGTTCTCTCATATATAGATAGATGAATTTGGAACTCTAAATCCAACGTGGTTTGTAGTAGCTCTTTGAAAATTGACAAAATAAAGGAGTTCTCCGTTTTGTCTCTATGGTTTGTTTCCTCTTCAAGTAGCCCTAGGCACAGACTGTGGAAAAGCACTTTCATTGAGAGGGGTTGCCAAGCTTCTAAGAAATAACGAGTTTCCGAAATACCAGCAAATATGTTTTCACCCAATCTTGATGATACTTGGTGCTAGTGATCAGTACACATTTCCCACTTGGGTCACCAAGTTTTGTTATTCTAGGTTGAAGCGTTCGTCTACAGTAGCAGTTTTTATATTTAGGTTTTCCTCTGTTCTCTCCTCTATAGATAGATGAATTTGGAACTCTAAATAAAACATGGTTTGTAGTAGCTCTTTGAAACTTGACAAAATAAAGGAGTTCTCAGTTTTGTCTCTATGGTTTGTTTCCTCTTCAAGTAGCCCTAGGCACAGACTGTGGAAAAGCACTTTCATTGAGAGGGGTTGCCAAGTTTCTAAGAAATAACGAGTTTCCGAAATACCAGCAAATATTTTTTCACCCAATCTTGATGATACTTGGTGCTAATGATCAGTACACATCTCCCACTTGGCTCACCAAATTTTGTTATTCTAGGTTGAAGCGTTCGTCTACAGTAGCAGTTTTTATATTTAGGTTTCCCTCTGTTCTCTCCTATATAGTTTGATGAATTTGGAAATCTAAATCCAACATGGTTTGTAGTAGCTCTTTGAAACTTGACAAAATAACGGAGTTCTCAGTTTTGTCTTTATGGTTTGTTTCCTCTTCAAGTAGCCCTAGGCACACACTGTGGAAAAGCACTTTCATTGAGATGGGTTGCCAAGCTTCTAAGAAATAACGAGTTTCCGAAATACCAGCAAATATTTTTTCACCCAATCTTGATGATACTTGGTGCTAATGATCAGTACACAAATCCCACTTTGCTCACCAAATTTTGTTCTTCTAGTTTGAAGCGATCGTCTACATTAGCAGTTTCTATATTTAGGTTTCCCTCTGTTCTCTCCTATATAGATAGATGAATTTAAAACTCTAAATAAAACATGGTGTCTAGTAGCTCTTTGAAACTTGACAAAATAAAGGAGTTCTCAGTTTTGTCTCTATGGTTTGTTTCCTCCTCAAGTAGCCCTAGGCACAGAATGTGGAAAAGCACTTTCATTGAGAGGGGTTGCCAAGCTTCTAAGAAATAACGAGTTTCTGAAATACCAGCAAATATTATTTCACCCAATCTTGATGATACTTCGTGGGCACGATCAGTACACAAATCCCACTTGGCTCACCAGATTTTGTTCTTCTAGCTTGAAGCGTTCGTCTACAGTAGCAGTTTTTATATTTAGGTTTCACTCTGTTCTCTCCTATATAGATAGATGAATTTCGAACTCTAAATCCAACATGGTTTGTAGTAGCTCTTTGAAACTTGACAAAATAAAGGAGTTCTCAGTTTTGTCTTTATGGTTTGTTTCCTCTTCATGTAGCCCTAGGCACACACTGTGGAAAAGCACTTTCATTGAGATGGGTTGCCAAGCTTCTAAGAAATAACGCGTTTTCGAAATACCAGCAAATATTTTTTCACCCAATCATGATGATACATGGTGGTAATGATCAGTACACAAATCCCACTTTGCTCATCAAATTTTGTTCTTCTAGTTTGAAGCGATCGTCTACATTAGCAGTTTCATTATTTAGGCTTCTCTCTGTTCTCTCCTATATAGATAGATGAATTTAAAACTCTAAATAAAACATGGTGTGTATTAGCTCTTTGAAACTTGACAAAATAAAGGAGTTCTCAGTTTTGTCTTTATGGTTTGTTTCCTCTTCAAGTAGCCCTAGGCACAGACTGTGGAAAAGCACTTACATTGAGATGGGTTGCGAAGCTTCAAAGAAATAACGAGTTTCCGAAATACCAGCAAATATTTTTTCACCCAATCTTGATGATACTTGTTGCTAATAATCAGTACACAAGTCCCACTTGGCTCACCAAATTTTGTTCTTCTAGGTTGAAGCGTTCGTCTACAGTAGCATTTTTTATATTTAGGATTCCCTCAGTTCTCTCCTATATAGATAGATGAATTTGGAACTCTAAATAAAACATGGTTTGTAGTAGCTCTTTGAAACTTGACAAAATAAAGGAGTTCTCCGTTTTGTCTCTATGGTTTGTTTCCTCTTCAAGTAGCCCTAGGCACAGATTGTGGAAAAGCACTTTCATTGAGAGGGGTTGCCAAGCTTCTAAGAAATAAGGAGTTTCCGAAATACCAGCAAATATTTTTTCACCCAATCTTGATGATACTTGGTGGTAATGATCAGTACACAAATCCCACTTGGCTCACCAAATTTTGTTCTTCTAAGTTGAAGCGTTCGTCTACAGTAGCAGTTTTTATATTTAGGTTTCACTCTGTTCTCTCATATATAGATAGATGAATTTGGAACTCTAAATCCAACGTGGTTTGTAGTAGCTCTTTGAAAATTGACAAAATAAAGGAGTTCTCAGTTTTGTCTCTATGGTTTGTTTGCTCTTCAAGTAGCCCTAGGCACAGACTGTGTAAAAGCACTTTCATTGAGAGGGGTTGTCAAGCTTCTAAGAAATAACGAGTATCCGAAATACCAGCAAATATTTTTTCACCCAATCTTGATGATACTTGGTGCTAATGATCAGTACACATTTCCCACTTGGCTCACAATGTTTTGTTATTCTAGGTTGAAGCGTTCGTCTACAGTAGCAGTTTTTATATTTAGGTTTCCTTCTGCTCTCTCCTATATAGATAGATGAATTTGGAACTCTAAATAAAACATGGTTTGTAGTAGCTCTTTGAAACTTGACAAAATAAAGGAGTTCTCAGTTTTGTCTCTATGGTTTGTTTCCTCTTCAATAGCCCTAGGCACAAACTGTGGAAAAGCACTTTCATTGAGAGGGGTTGCCAACCTTCTAAGAAATAACGAGTTTCCGAAATACCAGCAAATATTTTTTCACCCAATCTTGATGATACTTGTTGATAATAATCAGTACACAAGTCCCACTTTGCTCACCAAATTTTGTTCTTCTAGGTTGAAGTGTTCGTCTACAGTAGCATTTTTTATATTTAGGTTTCCCTCAGTTCTCTCCTATATAGATAGATGAATTTGGAACTCTAAATCCAACATGGTTTGTATTAGCTCTTTAAAACTTGACAAAATAAAGGAGTTCTCAGTTTTGTCTCTATGGTTTGTTTCCGCTTCAAGTAGCCCTATGCACAGACTGTGGAAAAGCACTTTCATTGAGAGGGGTTTCCAAGCTTCAAAGAAATTACGAGGTTCCGAAATACCAGCAAATATTTTTTCACCCAATCTTGATGATACTTGTTGCTAATAATCAGTACAAAAGTCCCACTTGGCTCACCAAATTTTGTTCTTCTAGGTTGAAGCGTTCGTCTACAGTAGCATTTTTTATATTTAGGTTTCCCTCAGTTCTCTCCTATATAGATAGATGAATTTGGAACTCTAAATCCAACATGGTTTGTAGTAGCTCTTTGAAACTTGACAAAATAAAGGAGTTCTCAGTTTTGTCTCTATGGTTTGTTTCCGCTTCAAGTAGCCCTAGGCACAGACTGTGGAAAAGCACTTTCATTGAGTATGGTTGCCAAGCTTCTAAGAAATTACGAGGTTCCGAAATACCAGCAAATATTTTTTCTCCCAATCTTGATGATACTTGGTGGTAATGATCAGTACACAAATCCCACTTGGCTCACCAAATTTTGTTCTTCTAGTTTGAAGCGTTCGTCTACAGTAGCAGTTTTTATATTTAGGTTTCACTCTGTTCTCTCATATATAGATAGGTGAATTTGGAACTCTAAATAAAACATGGTTTGTAGTAGCTCTTTGAAACTTGACAAAATAAAGGAGTTCTCAGTTTTGTCTCTATGGTTTGCTTAATATTCAAGGAGCCCTAGGCACAGACTGTGGAAAAGCACTTTCATTGAGAGGGGTTGCCAAGCTTCTAAGAAATAACGAGTTTCCGAAATACCAGCAAATATTTTTTCACCCAATCTTGATGATACTTGGTGGTAATGATCAGTACACAAATCCCACTTGGCTCACCAAATTTTGATCTTCTAGTTTGAAGCGATCGTGTACATTAGCAGTTTCTATATTTAGGTTTCCCTCTGTTCTCTCCTATATAGATAGATGAATTTAAAACTCTAAATAAAACATGGTTTGTAGTAGCTCTTTGAAACTTGACAAAATAAAGGTGTTCTCAGTTTTGTCTCTATGGTTTGTTTTCTCCTCAAATAGCCCTAGGCACAGACTGTGGAAAAGCACTTTCATTGAGAGGGGTTGCCAAGCTTCTGAGAAATAACGAGTTTCCGAAATACCAGCAAATATTATTTCACCCAATCTTGATGATACTTGGTGGTAATGATCAGTACACAAATCCCACTTGGCTCACCAAATTTTGTTCTTCTAGGTTGAAGCGTTCGTCTACAGTAGCAGTTTTTATATTTAGGTTTGACTCTGTTCTCTCATATATAGATAGATGAATTTGGAACTCTAAATCCAACATGGTTTGTAGTAGCTCTTTGAAACTTGACAAAATAAAGGAGTTCTCAGTTTTGTCTCTATGGTTTGTTTCCTCTTCAAGTAGCCCTAGGCACAGACTGTGGAAAAGTACTTTCATTGAGAGGGGTTGCCAACCTTCTAAGAAATAACGAGTTTCCGAAATACCAGCAAATATTTTTTCACCCAATCTTGATGATACTTGTTGCTAATAATCAGTACACAAGTCCCAATTTGCTCACCAAATTTTGTTCTTCTAGGTTGAAGCGTTCGTCTACAGTAGCATTTTTTATATTTAGGTTTCCCTCAGTTCTCTCCTATATAGATAGATGAATTTGGAACTCTAAATCCAACATGGTTTGTAGTAGCTCTTTGAAACATGACAAAATAAAGGAGTTCTCAGTTTTGTCTCTATGGTTTGTTTCCGCTTCAAGTAGCCCTAGGCACACACTGTGGAAAAGCACTTTCATTGAGATGGGTTGTCAAGCGTCTAAGAAATAACGAGTTTCCGAAATACCAGCAAATATTTTTTCACCCAATCTTGATGATACTTGGGGGTAATGTTCAGTACACAAATCCCACTTGGCTCACCAAATTTTGTTTTTCTAGTTTGAAGCGATCGTCTACAGTAGCAGTTTTTATATTTAGGTTTCACTCTGTTCTCTCATATATAGATAGATGAATTTGGAACTCTAAATCCAACATGGTTTGTAGTAGCTCTTTGAAAATTGACAAAATAAAGGAGTTCTCAGTTTTGTCTCTATGGTTTGTTTCCTCTTCAAGTAGCCCTAGGCACAGACTGTGTAAAAGCACTTTCATTGAGAGGGGTTGCCACGCTTCTAAGAAATAACGAGTTTCCGAAATACCAGCAAATATTTTTTCACCCAATCTTGATGATACTTGGTGGTAATGATCAGTACACAAATCCCACTTGGCTCACCAAATTTTGTTCTTCTAGGTTGAAGCGTTCGTCTACATAGCAGTTTTTATATTTAGGTTTCCCTCTGTTCTCTCATATATAGATAGATGAATTTGGAACTCTAAATCCAACATGGTTTGTAGTAGCTCTTTGAAACTTGACAAAATAAAGGAGTTCTCCGTTTTGTCTCTATGGTTTGTTTCCTCTTCAAGTAGCCCTAGGCACAGACTGTGGAAAAGCACTTTCATTGAGAGGGGTTGCCAAGCTTCTAAGAAATTACGAGGTTCCGAAATACCAGGAAATATTTTTTCACCCAATCTTGATGATACTTGGTGGTAATGATCAGTACACAAATCCCACTTGGCTCACCAAATTTTGTTTTTCTAGTTTGAAGCGATCGTCTACAGTAGCAGTTCTTATATTTAGGTTTCACTCTGTTCTCTCATATATAGATAGATGAATTTGGAACTCTAAATCCAACATGGTTTGTAGTAGCTCTTTGAAAATTGACAAAATAAAGGAGTTCTCAGTTTTGTCTCTATGGTTTGTTTCCTCTTCAAGTAGCCCTAGGCACAGACTGTGTAAAAGCACTTTCATTGAGACGGGTTACCAAGCTTCTAAGAAATAACGAGTTTCCGAAATACCAGCAAATATTTTTTCACCCAATCTTGATGATACTTGGTGCTAATGATCAGTACACATTTCCCACTTGGCTCACAAATTTTGTTACTCTAGGTTGAAGCGTTCGTCTACAGTAGCAGTTTTTATATTTAGATTTCCCTCTGTTCTCTCCTATATGGATATATGAATTTGGAACTCTAAATCCAACATGGTTTGTAGTAGCTCTTTGAAACTTGACAAAATAAAGGAGTTCTCAGTTTTGTCTCTATGGTTTGTTTCATCTTCAAGTAGCTCTAGGCACAGACTGTGGAAAAGCACTTTCATTGAGAGGGGATACCAACCTTCTAAGAAATAACGAGTTTCCGAAATACCAGCAAATATTTTTTCACCCAATCTTGATGATACTTGTTCCTAATGATCAGTACACAAGTCCCACTTGGCTCACCAAATTTTGTTCTTCTAGGTTGAAGCGTTCGTCTACAGAAGCATTTTTTATATTTAGGTTTCCCTCAGTTCTCTCCTATATAGATAGATAAATTTGGAACTCTAAATCCAACATGGTTTGTAGTAGCTCTTTGAAACTTGACAAAATAAAGGAGTTGTCAGTTTTGTCTCTATGGTTTGTTTCCGCTTCAAGTAGCCCTAGGCACAGACTGTGGAAAAGCACTTTCATTGAGAGGGGTTGCCAAGCTTCTAAGAAATAACGAGTTTCCGAAATACCAGCCAATATTTTTTCACCCAATCGTGATGATACTTGGTGGTAATGATCAGTACACAAATCCCACTTGGCTCACCAAATTTTGTTCTTCTAGGTTGAAGCGTTCGTCTACATAGCAGTTTTTATATTTAGGTTTCCCTCTGTTCTCTCATATATAGATAGATGAATTTGGAACTCTAAATCCAACATGGTTTGTAGTAGCTCTTTGAAACTTGACAAAATAAAGGAGTTCTCCGTTTTGTCTCTATGGTTTGTTTCCTCTTCAAGTAGCCCTAGGCACAGACTGTGTAAAAGCACTTTCATTGAGATGGGTTGCCAAGCGTCCAAGAAATTACGAGGTTCCGAAATACCAGCAAATATTTTTTCACCCAATCTTGATGATACTTGGTGGTAATGATCAGTACACAAATCCCACTTGGCTCACCAAATTTTGATTTTCTAGTTTGAAGCGATCGTCTACAGTAGCAGTTTTTATATGTAGGTTTCACTCTGTTCTCTCATATATAGATAGATGAATTTGGAACTCTAAATCCAACATGGTTTGTAGTAGCTCTTTGAAAATTGACAAAATAATGGAGTTCTCAGTTTTGTCTCTATGGTTTGTTTCCTCTTCAAGTAGCCCTAGGCACAGTTTGTGTAAAAGCACTTTCATTGAGACGGGTTGCCAAGCTTCTAAGAAATAACGAGTTTCCGAAATACCAGCAAATATTTTTTCACCCAATCTTGATGATACTTGGTGCTAATGATCAGTACACATTTCCCACTTGGCTCACAAATTTTGTTATTCTAGGTTGAAGCGTTCGTCTACAGTAGCAGTTTTTATATTTAGGTTTCCCTCTGTTCTCTCCTATATAGATAGATGAATTTGAACTCTAAATAAAACATGGTTTGTAGTAGCTCTTTGAAACTTGACAAAATAAAGGAGTTCTCAGTTTTGTCTCTATGGTTTGTTTCCTCTTCAAGTAGCTCTAGGCACAGACTGTGGAAAAGCACTTTCATTGAGAGGGGTTACCAAGCTTCTAAGAAATAACGAGTTTCCGAAATACCAGCAAATACTTTTTTCACCCAATCTTGATGATACTTGTTCCTAATAATCAGTACACAAGTCCCACTTGGCTCACCAAATTTAGTTCTTCTAGGTTGAAGCGTTCGTCTACAGTAGCATTTTTTATATTTAGGTTTCCCTCAGTTCTCTCCTATATAGATAGATAAATTTGGAACTCTAAATCCAACATGGTTTGTAGTAGCTCTTTGAAACTTGACAAAATAAAGGAGTTCTCAGTTTTGTCTCTATGGTTTGTTTCCGCTTCAAGTAGCCCTAGGCACAGACTGTGGAAAAGCACTTTCATTGAGAGTGGTTGCCAACTTCTAAGAAATAACGAGTTTCCGAAATACCAGCAAATATTTTTTCACCCAATCTTGATGATACTTGGTGCTAATGATCAGTACACATTTCCCACTTGGCTCACCAAATTTTGTTCTTCTAGGTTGAAGCGTTCGTCTACAGTAGCAGTTTTTATATTTAGGTTTCCCTCAGTTCTCTCCTATATAGATAGATGAATTTGGAACTCTAAATAAAACATGGTTTGTAGTAGCTCTTTGAAACTTAACAAAATAAAGGAGTTCTCAGTTTTGTCTCTATGGTTTGTTTCCTCTTCATGTAGCTCTAGGCACAGACTGTGGAAAAGCACTTTCATTGAGAGGGGTTGCCAACCTTCTAAGAAATAATGAGTTTCTGAAATACCAGCAAATATTTTTTCACCCAATCTTGATGATACTTGTTCTTTATAATCAGTACACAAGTCCCACTTGGCTCACCAAATTTTGTTCTTCTAGGTTGAAGCGTTCGTCTACAGTAGCATTTTTTATATTTAGGTTTCCCTCAGTCCTCTCCTATATAGATAGATGAATTTGGAACTCTAAATCCAACATGGTTAGTAGTAGCTCATTGAAACTTGACAAAATAAAGGAGTTCTCAGTTTTGTCTCTATGGTTTGTTTCCGCTTCAAGTAGCCCTAGGCACAGACTGTGGAAAAGCACTTTCATTGAGAGGGGTTGCCAAGCTTCTAAGAAATTACGAGGTTCCGAAATACCAGCAAATATTTTTTCACCCAATCTTGATGATACTTGGTGGTAATGATCAGTACACAAATCCCACTTGGCTCACCAAATTTTGTTCTTCTAGGTTGAAGCGTTCGTCTACAGTAGCATTTTTTATATTTAGGTTTCCCTCAGTTCTCTCCTATATAGATAGATGAATTTGGAACTCTAAATCCAACATGGTTAGTAGTAGCTCATTGAAACTTGACAAAATAAAGGAGTTCTCAGTTTTGTCTCTATGGTTTGTTTCCGCTTCAAGTAGCTTTAGGCACAGACTGTGGAAAAGCACTTTCATTGAGAGTGGTTGCCAAGCTCTAAGAAATAACTAGTTTCCGAAATACCAGCAAATATTTTTTCACCCAATCTTGATGATACTTGGTGCTAATGATAAGTACACATTTCCCACTTGGCTCACCAAATTTTGTTCTTCTAGGTTGAAGCGTTCGTCTACAGTAGCACTTTTTATATTTAGGTTTCCCTCTGTTCTCTCCTATATAGATAGATGAATTTGGAACTCTAAATAAAACATGGTTTGTAGTAGCTCTTTGAAACTTGACAAAATAAAGGAGTTCTCAGTTTTGTCTCTATGGTTTGTTTCCTCTTCAAGTAGCTCTAGGCACAGACTGTGGAAAAGCACTTTCATTGAGAGGGGTTGCCAACTTCTAAGAAATAATGAGTTTCTGAAATACCAGCAAATATTTTTTCACCCAATCTTGATGATACTTGTTCCTTATAATCAGTACACAAGTCCCACTTGGCTCACCAAATTTTGTTCTTCTAGGTTGAAGCGTTCGTCTACAGTAGCATTTTTTATATTTAGGTTTCCCTCACTTCTCTCCTATATAGATAGATGAATTTGGAACTCTAAATCCAACATGGTTTGTAGTAGCTCATTGAAACTTGACAAAATAAAGGAGTTCTCATTTTTGTCTCTATGGTTTGTTTCCGCTTCAAGTAGCCCTAGGCACAGACTGTGGAAAAGCACTTTCATTGAGAGGGGTTGCCAAGCTTCTAAGAAATTACGAGGTTCCGAAATACCAGCAAATATTTTTTCACCCAATCTTGATGATACTTGGTGGTAATGATCAGTACACAAATCCCACTTGTCTCACCAAATTTTGTTCTTCTAGGTTGAAGCGCTCGTCTACATAGCAGTTTTTATATTTAGGTTTCCCTCTGTTCTCTCATATATAGATAGATGAATTTGAAACTCTAAATCCAACATGGTTTGTAGTAGCTCTTTGAAACTTGACAAAATAAAGGAGTTCTCAGTTTTGTCTCTATGGTTTGTTTCCTCTTCAAGGAGCCCTAGGCACAGACTGTGGAAAACCACTTTCATTGAGAGGGGTTGCCAAGCTTCTAAGAAATTACGAGGTTCCGAAATACCAGCAAATATTTTTTCACCCAATCTTGATGATACTTGGTGTTAATGATCAGTACACAAATCCCACTTGGCTCACCAAATTTTGTTTTTCTAGTTTGAAGCGATCGTCTACAGTAGCAGTTTTTATATTTAGGTTTCACTCTGTTCTCTCATATATAGATAGATGAATTTGGAACTCTAAATCCAACATGGTTTGTAGTAGCTCTTTGAAACTTGACAAAATAAAGGAGTTCTCAGTTTTGTCTCTATGGTTTGTTTCCTCTTCAAGTAGCCCTAGGCACAGACTGTGTAAAAGCACTTTCATTGAGACGGGTTGCCAAGCCTCTAAGAAATAACGAGTTTCCGAAATACCAGCAAATATTTTTTCACCCAATCTTGATGATACTTGGTGCTAATGATCAGTACACATTTCCCACTTGGCTCACCAAATTTTGTTATTCTAGGTTGAAGCGTTCGTCTACAGTAGCAGTTTTTATATTTAGGTTTCCCTCTGTTCTCTCCTATATAGATAGATGAATTTGGAACTCTAAATAAAACATGGTTTGTAGTAGCTATTTGAAACTTGACAAAATAAAGGAGTTCTCAGTTTTGTCTCTATGGTTTGTTTCCTCTTCAAGTAGCCCTAGGCACAGACTATGGAAAAGCACTTTCATTGAGAGGGGTTGGCAAGCTTCTAAGAAATTACGAGGTTCCGAAATACCAGCAAATATTTTTTAACCCAATCTTGATGATACTTGGTGGTAATGATCAGTTCACAAATCCCACTTGGCTCACCAAATTTTGTTCTTCTAGCTTGAAGCGTTTGTCTACAGTAGCAGTTTTTATATTTAGGTTTCACTCTGTTCTCTCATATATAGATAGATGAATTTGGAACTCTAAATCCAACATGGTTTGTAGTAGCTCTTTGAAACTTGAAAAAATAAAGGAGTTCTCAGTTTTGTCTCTATGGTTTGTTTCCGCTTCAAGTAGCCCTAGGCACAGACTGTGGAAAAGCACTTTCATTGAGAGGGGTTGCCAAGCTTCTAAGAAATTACGAGGTTCCGAAATACCAGCAAATATTTTTTCACGCAAT
>NW_027515461.1:439366-572781 GCF_048772815.1 Callospermophilus lateralis
CAGAGGGAAACCTAAATATAAAAATGCCACAGTAGACGAAAGCTTCGAACAAAAAAAAGAAAATTTCGTGAGCCAAGTGGGATTTGTGTACTGATCATTACCACCTAGTATCATCAAGATTGGGTGAAAAAATAATTGCTGGTATTTCGGAAACTCGTTATTTCTTAGAAGCTTGGCAATCCCTCTCAATGAAAGTGCTTTTCCACAGTCTGTGCCTAGGGCTACTTGAAGAGGAAACAAACCATAGAGACAAATCTGAGAACTCCTTTATTTTGTCAAGTTTCAAAGAGCTACTACAAACCATGTTGGATTTAGAGTTTCAAATTCATCTATCTATATAGGAGAGAACAGAGGGAAACCTAAATATAAAAACTGCTACTGTAGACGAACGCTTCAACCTAGAAGAACAAAATTTGCTAAGCCAAGTGGGATTTGTGTACTGATCATTACCACCAAGTATCATCAAGATTGGGTGAAAAAATATTTGCTGGTATTTCGGAAACTCGTAATTTCTTAGAAGCTTGGCAACCCATATCAATGAAAGTGCTTTTCCACAGTCTGTGCCTAGGGCTACTTGAAGAGGAAACAAATCATAGAGACAAAACTGAGAACTCCTTTATTTTGTCAAGTTTCAGAGAGCTACTACAAACCATGTGGGATTTAGAGTTCCAAATTCATCTATCTATATAGGAGAGAACAGAGGGAAACCTAAATATAAAAACTGCTACTGTAGACGAATGCTTCATCCTAGAAGAACAAAATTTGGTGAGCCAAGTGGGATTTGTGTACTGATCATTACCACCAAGTATCATCAAGTTTGGGTGAAAAAATATTTGCTGGTATTTCGGAAACTCGAAATTTCTTAGAAGCTTGGCAACCCATCTAAATGAAAGTGCTTTTCCATAGTCAGTTCCTAGGGCTACTTGAAGAGGAAACAAACCATAGAGATAAAACTGAGAACTCCTTTATTTTGTCAAGTTTCAAAGAGCTACTACAAACCATGTTGAATTTAGAGTTCCAAATTCATCTATCTATATAGGAGAGAACAGAGGGAAACCTAAATATAAAACTGCTACAGTAGACGAAAGCTTCGAACAAAAAAAAGAAAATTTCCTGAGCCAAGTGGGATTTGTGTACTGATCATTACCACCAAGTATCATCAAGATGGGGTGAAAAAATATTTGCTGGTATTTCAGAAACTCGGTATTTCTTAGAAGCTTGGCAACCCCTCTCAATGAAAGTGCTTTTCCACAGTCTGTGCCTAGGGCTACTTGAAGAGGAAACAAACCATAGAGACAAATCTGAGAACTCCTTTATTTTGTCAAGGTTCAAAGAGCTACTACAAAGCATGTTGGATTTACAGTTCCAAATTATCTATCTATATAGGAGAGAACAGAGGGAAACCTAAATATAAATCTGCTACTGTAGTCGAAAGCTTCAACCTAGAAGAATAAAATTTGGTGAGCTAAGTGGGATTTGTGTACCGATCATTAGCAACAGGTACCATCAAGATTGGGTGAAAAAATATTTGCTGGTATTTCAGAAACTCGTTCTTTCTTAGAAGCTTGGCAACCTCTCTCAATGAAAGTGCTTTCCACAGTCTGTGCCTAGGGCTAGTTGAAGAGCAAACAAACCATAGAGAAAAATCTGAGAACTCCTTTATTTTGTCAAATTTCAAAGAGCTACTACAAACCATGTTGGATTTAGAGTTCCAAATTCATCTATCTATATAGGAGAGAACAGAGGGAAACCTAAATATAAAAACTGATACTGTAGACGAAAGCTTCAAACTAGAAGAACAAAACTTCGTGAGCCAAGTGGGATTTTGGTACTGATCATTAGCACCAAGTATCATCAAGATTGGGTGAAAAAATATTTGCTGGTATTTCGGAAACTCGTTATTTCTTAGAAGCTTGGCAACCCCTCTCAATGAAAGTGCTTTTCCACAGTCTGTTCCTAGGGCTACTTGAAGAGGAAACAAACCATAGAGACAAAACTGAGAACTCCTTTATTTTGTCAAGTTTCAAAGAGCTACTACAAACCAGTTTGGATTAAGAGTTCCAAATTCATCTATCTATACAGGAGAGAACAGAGAGAAACCTAAATATAAAAACTGCTACTGTAGACGAACGCTTCAACCTAGAAAAACAAAACTTCGTGAGCCAAGTGGGATTTGTGTACTGATCATTACACCAAGTATCATCAAGATTGGGTGAAAAAATATTTGCTGGTATTTCGGAAACTCGTTATTTCTTAGAAGCTTGGCAACCCCTCTCAATGAAAGTGCTTTTCCACAGTCTGTGCCTAGGGCTACTTGAAGAGGAAACAAACCATAGAGACAAAACTGAGAACTCCTTTATTTTGTCAAGTTTCAAAGAGCTACTACAAACCATGTTGGATTTAGAGTTCCAAATTCATCTATCTATATAGGAGAGACCCGAGGGAAACTTAAATATAAAAACTGCTACTGTAGACGAACGCTTCAACTTAGAAGAACAAAATTTGTGAGCCACGTGGGATTTGTGTACTGATATTACCACAAAGTATCATCAAGATTGGGTGAAAAAATATTTGCTGGTATTTCGGAAACTCGTTATTTCTTAGAAGATTGGCAACCCCTCTCAATGAAAGTGCTTTTCCACAGTCTATGCCTAGGGCTACTTGAAGAGGAAACAAACCATAGAGACAAAACTGAGAACTCCTTTATTTTGTCAAGTTTCAAAGAGCTACTACAAACAATGTTGGATTAAGAGTTCCAAATTCATCTATCTATATAGGAGAGAACAGAGTGAAACCTAAATATAAAAACTGCTACTGTAGACGAACGTTTCAACCTAGAAGAACAAAATTTGGTGAGCAAAGTGGGATTTGTGTACTGATCATTACCACCAATTATCATCAAGATTGGGTGAAAAAATATTTGCTGGTATTTCGGAAACTCGTAATTTCTTAGAAGATTGGCAACCCCTCTCAATGAAAGTGCTTTTCCACAGTCTATGCCTAGGGCTACTTGAAGAGTAAACAAACCATAGAGACAAAACTGAGAACTCCTTTATTTTGTCAAGTTTCAAAGAGCTACTACAAACCATGTTGGATTTAGAGTTCCAAATTCATTTATCTATATAGGAGAGAACAGAGAGAAACCTAAATATAAAAACTGCTACTGTAGACGAACGTTTCAACCTAGAAGAACAAAATTTGTTGAACCAAGTGCGATTTGTGTACTAATCATTACCACCAAGTATCATCAAGATTGGGTTAAAAAATATTTGCTGGTATATCGGAAACTTGTTATTTCTTATGAGCTTGGCAACCCATCTCAATGAAAGTGCTTTTTCACCGTCTGTGACTAGGGCTTCTTGAAGAGTAAACAAACCATAGAGACAAAACTGAGAACTCCTTTATTTTGTCAAGTTTCAAAGAGCTACTACAAACCATGTTGGATTTAGAGATCCAAATTCATCTATCTATATAGGAGAGAACAGAGGGGAACGAAATATAAAAACTGCTACTGTAGACGAATGCTTCATTCTAGAAGAAGAAAATTTGGTGAGGCAAGTGGGATTTCGGTACTGATCATTACCACCAAGTATCATCAAGAATGGGTGAAAAAATATTTGCTGGTATTTCGGACACTCGTAATTTCTTATAAGCTTGGCAATCCCTCTCATTGAAAGTGCTTTCCACAGTCTGTGCCTATGGCTACTTGAAGAGGAAATAAACCATAGAGACAAAACTGAGAACTCCTTTATTTTGTCAAGTTTCAAAGAGCTACTACAAACCATGTTGGATTTAGAGTTCCAAATTCATCTATCTATATAGGAGAGAACAGAGGGAAACCTAAATATAAAAACTGCTACTGTAGAAGAACGCTTCAACCTAGAGGAACATAATTTGGTGAGCCAAGTGGGATTTGTGTAGTGATCATTACCACCAAGTATCATCAAGATTGGGTGAAAAAATAATTTCTTGTATTTCGGAAACTCGTTATTTCTTAGAAGCTTGGCAACCCATCTCAATGAAAATGCTTTTCCACAGTCTGTGCCTAGGGCTACTTGAAGAGGAAACAAACCATAGAGACAATATCTGAGAACTCCTTTATTTTGTCAAGTTTCAAAGAGCTACTACAAACCATGTTGGATTTAGAGTCCAAATTCATCTATCTATATAGGAGAGAACAGAGAGAAACCTAAATATAAAAACTGCTACTGTAGACGAACGCTTCATCATAGAAGAACAAAATTTGGTGAGCCAAGTGGGATTTGTGTACTGATCATTACCACCAAGTATCATCAAGATTGGGTGAAAAAATATTTGCTGGTATTTCGGAAACTCGTTATTTCTTAGAAGCTTGGCAACCCCTCTCAATGAAAGTGCTTTTCCACAGTCTGTGCCTAGGGCTACTTGAAGAGGAAACAAACCATAGAGACAAAACTGAGAACTCCTTTATTTTGTCAAGTTTCAAAGAGCTACTACAAACCATGTTGTATTTAGAGTTCCAAATTCACCTATCTATATAGGAGAGAACAGAGGGAAACCTAAATATAAAAACTGCTACTGAAGACGAATGCTTCATACTAGAAGAAGAAAATTTGGTGAGCCAAGTGGGATTTTTGTACTGATCATTACCACTAAGTATCATCAAGTTTAATTGAAAAAATATTTGCTGGTATTTCGGAAACTCGATATTTCTTAGAAGCTTGGCAACATATCTCAATGAAAGTGCTTTTCCAAAGTCTGTTCCTAGGGCTCCTTGAAAAGGAAACAAACCATAGAGACAAAACAGAGAAGTTCTTTATTTTGTCAAGTTTCAAAGACCTACTACAAACCATGCTGGATTTAGAGTTCCAAATTCATCTATCTATATAGGAGAGAACAGAGGGGAACCTAAATATAAAAACTGCTACTGTAGACGAATGCTTCAACCTAGAAGAACAAAATTTGGAGAGCCAAGTGGGATTTGTGTACTGATCATTACCACCAAGTATCATCAAGATTGGGTGAAAAAATATTTGCTGGTATTTCGGAAACTCGTTATTTCTTAGAAGCTTGGCAACCCCTCTCAATGAAAGTGCTTTTCCACAGTCTGTGCCTAGGGCTACTTGAAGAGGAAACAAACCATAGAGACAAATCTGAGAACTTCTTTATTTTGTCAAGTTTCAAAGAGCTACTACAAACCATGTTGGATTTAGTGTTCCAAATTCATCTATCTATATATGTGAGAACAGAGTGAAACCTAAATATAAAAACTGCTACTGTCGACGAACGCTTCACCCTAGAAGAACAAAATTTGGTGTGCCAAGTGGGACTTGTGTACTGATTATTACCACCAAGTATTTTCAAGATTGGGTGAAAAAATATTTGCTGGTATTTCGGAAACTCGTTATTTCTTAGAAGCTTGGCAACCCCTCTCAATGAAAGTTCTTTCTACAGTCTGTTCCTAGGGCTACTTGAAGAGGAAACAAACCATAGAGACAAAACTGAGAACTCCTATATTTTGTCAAGTTTCAAAGTGCTACTACAAACCATGTTGAATTTAGAGTTCCAAATTCATCTATCTATATAGGAGAGAACAGAGGGAAACCTAAATATAAAAACTGCTACTGTAGACGAAAGCTTAAACCTAGAAGAACAAAATATGGTGAGCCAAGTGGGATTTGTGTACTGATCATTACCACCAAGTATCATCAAGATTGGGTGAAAAAATATTTGCTGGTATTTCCTAAACTCGTTAATTCTTAGAAGCTTGGCAACCCATCTCAATGAAAGTGCTTTTCCACAGTCTGTGCCTAGGGCTACTTGAAGCGGAAACAAACCATAGAGACAAAACTGAGAACTCCTTTATTTTGTCAAGATTCAAAGAGCTAGTACAAACCATGTTGGATTTAGAGTTCAAAATTCATCTATCTATATAGGAGAGAACAGAGAGAAACCTAAATATAAAAACTGCTACTGTAGAGGAACGTTTCAAACTAGAAGAACAAAATTTGGTGAGCCAAGTGGGATTTGTGTACTGATCATTACCACCAAGTATCATCAAGATTGGGTTAAAAATATTTGCTGGTATTTCGGAAACTCGTAATTTCTTAGAAGCTTGGCAACCCCTCTCAATGAAAGTGCTTTTCCACAGTCTGTGCCTAGGGCTACTTGAAGAGGAAACAAATCATAGAGACAAAACTGAGAACTTTTTTATTTTGTCAAGTTTCAGAGAGCTACTACAAACCATGTGGGATTTAGAGTTCCAAATTCATCTATCTATATAGGAGAGAACAGAGGGAAACCTAAATATAAAAACTGCTACAGTAGACGAAAGCTTCGAACTAGAAAAACAAAATTTCGTGAGCCAAGTGGGATTTGTGTACTGATCATTACCACCAAGTATCATCAAGTTTGGGTGAAAAAATATTTGCTGGTATTTCAGAAACTCGAAATTTCTTAGAAGCTAGGCAACCCATCTCAATGAAAATGCTTTTCCACAGTCAGTTCCTAGGGCTACTTGAAGAGGAAACAAACCATAGAGACAAAACTGAGAACTCCTTTATTTTGTCAAGTTTCAAAGAGCTACTACAAACCATGTTGAATTTAGAGTTCCAAATTCATCTATCTATATAGGAGAGAACAGAGGGAAACCTAAATATAAAAATGCCACAGTAGACGAAAGCTTCGAACAAAAAAAAGAAAATTTCGTGAGCCAAGTGGGATTTGTGTACTGATCATTACCACCTAGTATCATCAAGATTGGGTGAAAAAATAATTGCTGGTATTTCGGAAACTCGTTATTTCTTAGAAGCTTGGCAATCCCTCTCAATGAAAGTGCTTTTCCACAGTCTGTGCCTAGGGCTACTTGAAGAGGAAACAAACCATAGAGACAAATCTGAGAACTCCTTTATTTTGTCAAGTTTCAAAGAGCTACTACAAACCATGTTGGATTTAGAGTTTCAAATTCATCTATCTATATAGGAGAGAACAGAGGGAAACCTAAATATAAAAACTGCTACTGAAGACGAATGCTTCATACTAGAAGAAGAAAATTTGGTGAGCCAAGTGGGATTTTTGTACTGATCATTACCACTAAGTATCATCAAGTTTAATTGAAAAAATATTTGCTGGTATTTCGGAAACTCGATATTTCTTAGAAGCTTGGCAACATATCTCAATGAAAGTGCTTTTCCAAAGTCTGTTCCTAGGGCTCCTTGAAAAGGAAACAAACCATAGAGACAAAACAGAGAAGTTCTTTATTTTGTCAAGTTTCAAAGACCTACTACAAACCATGCTGGATTTAGAGTTCCAAATTCATCTATCTATATAGGAGAGAACAGAGGGGAACCTAAATATAAAAACTGCTACTGTAGACGAATGCTTCAACCTAGAAGAACAAAATTTGGAGAGCCAAGTGGGATTTGTGTACTGATCATTACCACCAAGTATCATCAAGATTGGGTGAAAAAATATTTGCTGGTATTTCGGAAACTCGTTATTTCTTAGAAGCTTGGCAACCCCTCTCAATGAAAGTGCTTTTCCACAGTCTGTGCCTAGGGCTACTTGAAGAGGAAACAAACCATAGAGACAAATCTGAGAACTTCTTTATTTTGTCAAGTTTCAAAGAGCTACTACAAACCATGTTGGATTTAGTGTTCCAAATTCATCTATCTATATATGTGAGAACAGAGTGAAACCTAAATATAAAAACTGCTACTGTCGACGAACGCTTCACCCTAGAAGAACAAAATTTGGTGTGCCAAGTGGGACTTGTGTACTGATTATTACCACCAAGTATTTTCAAGATTGGGTGAAAAAATATTTGCTGGTATTTCGGAAACTCGTTATTTCTTAGAAGCTTGGCAACCCCTCTCAATGAAAGTTCTTTCTACAGTCTGTTCCTAGGGCTACTTGAAGAGGAAACAAACCATAGAGACAAAACTGAGAACTCCTATATTTTGTCAAGTTTCAAAGTGCTACTACAAACCATGTTGAATTTAGAGTTCCAAATTCATCTATCTATATAGGAGAGAACAGAGGGAAACCTAAATATAAAAACTGCTACTGTAGACGAAAGCTTAAACCTAGAAGAACAAAATATGGTGAGCCAAGTGGGATTTGTGTACTGATCATTACCACCAAGTATCATCAAGATTGGGTGAAAAAATATTTGCTGGTATTTCCTAAACTCGTTAATTCTTAGAAGCTTGGCAACCCATCTCAATGAAAGTGCTTTTCCACAGTCTGTGCCTAGGGCTACTTGAAGCGGAAACAAACCATAGAGACAAAACTGAGAACTCCTTTATTTTGTCAAGATTCAAAGAGCTAGTACAAACCATGTTGGATTTAGAGTTCAAAATTCATCTATCTATATAGGAGAGAACAGAGAGAAACCTAAATATAAAAACTGCTACTGTAGAGGAACGTTTCAAACTAGAAGAACAAAATTTGGTGAGCCAAGTGGGATTTGTGTACTGATCATTACCACCAAGTATCATCAAGATTGGGTTAAAAAATATTTGCTGGTATTTCGGAAACTCGTAATTTCTTAGAAGCTTGGCAACCCCTCTCAATGAAAGTGCTTTTCCACAGTCTGTGCCTAGGGCTACTTGAAGAGGAAACAAATCATAGAGACAAAACTGAGAACTTTTTTATTTTGTCAAGTTTCAGAGAGCTACTACAAACCATGTGGGATTTAGAGTTCCAAATTCATCTATCTATATAGGAGAGAACAGAGGGAAACCTAAATATAAAAACTGCTACAGTAGACGAAAGCTTCGAACTAGAAAAACAAAATTTCGTGAGCCAAGTGGGATTTGTGTACTGATCATTACCACCAAGTATCATCAAGTTTGGGTGAAAAAATATTTGCTGGTATTTCAGAAACTCGAAATTTCTTAGAAGCTAGGCAACCCATCTCAATGAAAATGCTTTTCCACAGTCAGTTCCTAGGGCTACTTGAAGAGGAAACAAACCATAGAGACAAAACTGAGAACTCCTTTATTTTGTCAAGTTTCAAAGAGCTACTACAAACCATGTTGAATTTAGAGTTCCAAATTCATCTATCTATATAGGAGAGAACAGAGGGAAACCTAAATATAAAAATGCCACAGTAGACGAAAGCTTCGAACAAAAAAAAGAAAATTTCGTGAGCCAAGTGGGATTTGTGTACTGATCATTACCACCTAGTATCATCAAGATTGGGTGAAAAAATAATTGCTGGTATTTCGGAAACTCGTTATTTCTTAGAAGCTTGGCAATCCCTCTCAATGAAAGTGCTTTTCCACAGTCTGTGCCTAGGGCTACTTGAAGAGGAAACAAACCATAGAGACAAATCTGAGAACTCCTTTATTTTGTCAAGTTTCAAAGAGCTACTACAAACCATGTTGGATTTAGAGTTTCAAATTCATCTATCTATATAGGAGAGAACAGAGGGAAACCTAAATATAAAAACTGCTACTGTAGACGAACGCTTCAACCTAGAAGAACAAAATTTGCTAAGCCAAGTGGGATTTGTGTACTGATCATTACCACCAAGTATCATCAAGATTGGGTGAAAAAATATTTGCTGGTATTTCGGAAACTCGTAATTTCTTAGAAGCTTGGCAACCCATATCAATGAAAGTGCTTTTCCACAGTCTGTGCCTAGGGCTACTTGAAGAGGAAACAAATCATAGAGACAAAACTGAGAACTCCTTTATTTTGTCAAGTTTCAGAGAGCTACTACAAACCATGTGGGATTTAGAGTTCCAAATTCATCTATCTATATAGGAGAGAACAGAGGGAAACCTAAATATAAAAACTGCTACTGTAGACGAATGCTTCATCCTAGAAGAACAAAATTTGGTGAGCCAAGTGGGATTTGTGTACTGATCATTACCACCAAGTATCATCAAGTTTGGGTGAAAAAATATTTGCTGGTATTTCGGAAACTCGAAATTTCTTAGAAGCTTGGCAACCCATCTAAATGAAAGTGCTTTTCCATAGTCAGTTCCTAGGGCTACTTGAAGAGGAAACAAACCATAGAGATAAAACTGAGAACTCCTTTATTTTGTCAAGTTTCAAAGAGCTACTACAAACCATGTTGAATTTAGAGTTCCAAATTCATCTATCTATATAGGAGAGAACAGAGGGAAACCTAAATATAAAACTGCTACAGTAGACGAAAGCTTCGAACAAAAAAAAGAAAATTTCCTGAGCCAAGTGGGATTTGTGTACTGATCATTACCACCAAGTATCATCAAGATGGGGTGAAAAAATATTTGCTGGTATTTCAGAAACTCGGTATTTCTTAGAAGCTTGGCAACCCCTCTCAATGAAAGTGCTTTTCCACAGTCTGTGCCTAGGGCTACTTGAAGAGGAAACAAACCATAGAGACAAATCTGAGAACTCCTTTATTTTGTCAAGGTTCAAAGAGCTACTACAAAGCATGTTGGATTTACAGTTCCAAATTATCTATCTATATAGGAGAGAACAGAGGGAAACCTAAATATAAATCTGCTACTGTAGTCGAAAGCTTCAACCTAGAAGAATAAAATTTGGTGAGCTAAGTGGGATTTGTGTACCGATCATTAGCAACAGGTACCATCAAGATTGGGTGAAAAAATATTTGCTGGTATTTCAGAAACTCGTTCTTTCTTAGAAGCTTGGCAACCTCTCTCAATGAAAGTGCTTTCCACAGTCTGTGCCTAGGGCTAGTTGAAGAGCAAACAAACCATAGAGAAAAATCTGAGAACTCCTTTATTTTGTCAAATTTCAAAGAGCTACTACAAACCATGTTGGATTTAGAGTTCCAAATTCATCTATCTATATAGGAGAGAACAGAGGGAAACCTAAATATAAAAACTGATACTGTAGACGAAAGCTTCAAACTAGAAGAACAAAACTTCGTGAGCCAAGTGGGATTTGGGTACTGATCATTAGCACCAAGTATCATCAAATTTGGGTGAAAAAATATTTTCTGGTATTTCGGAAACTCGTTATTTCTTAGAAGCTTGGCAACCCCTCTCAATGAAAGTGCTTTTCCACAGTCTGTGCCTAGGGCTACTTGAAGAGGAAACAATCCATAGAGACAAAACTGAGAACTCCTTTATTTTGTTAAGTTTCAAAGAGCTACTACAAACCATGTTGGATTTAGAGTTCCAAATTCATCTATCTATATATGAGAGAACAGAGGAAAACCTAAATATAAAAACTGCTACTGTAGACGAACGCTTCAACCTAGAAGAACAAAATTTGGTGAGCCAAGTGGGATTTTGGTACTGATCATTAGCACCAAGTATCATCAAGATTGGGTGAAAAAATATTTGCTGGTATTTCGGAAACTCGTTATTTCTTAGAAGCTTGGCAACCCCTCTCAATGAAAGTGCTTTTCCACAGTCTGTGCCTAGGGCTACTTGAAGAGGAAACAAACCATAGAGACAAAACTGAGAACTCCTTTATTTTGTCAAGTTTCAAAGAGCTACTACAAACCAGTTTGGATTAAGAGTTCCAAATTCATCTATCTATACAGGAGAGAACAGAGAGAAACCTAAATATAAAAACTGCTACTGTAGACGAACGCTTCAACCTAGAAAAACAAAACTTCGTGAGCCAAGTGGGATTTGTGTACTGATCATTACACCAAGTATCATCAAGATTGGGTGAAAAAATATTTGCTGGTATTTCGGAAACTCGTTATTTCTTAGAAGCTTGGCAACCCCTCTCAATGAAAGTGCTTTTCCACAGTCTGTGCCTAGGGCTACTTGAAGAGGAAACAAACCATAGAGACAAATCTGAGAACTCCTTTATTTTGTCAAGTTTCAAAGAGCTACTACAAACCATGTTGGATTTAGAGTTCCAAATTCATCTATCTATATAGGAGAGACCCGAGGGAAACTTAAATATAAAAACTGCTACTGTAGACGAATGCTTCAACTTAGAAGAACAAAATTTGTGAGCCACGTGGGATTTGTGTACTGATATTACCACAAAGTATCATCAAGATTGGGTGAAAAAATATTTGCTGGTATTTCGGAAACTCGTTATTTCTTAGAAGATTGGCAACCCCTCTCAATGAAAGTGCTATTCCACAGTCTGTGCCTAGGGCTACTTTAAGAGGAAACAAACCATAGAGGCAAATCTGAGAACTCCTTTATTTGGTCAAGTTTCAAAGAGCTACTACAAACCATGTTGGATTTAGAGTTCCAAATTCATCTATCTAAATAGGAGAGAACAAAGGGAAACCTAAATATAAGAACTGCTAGTGTAGACGAAAGCTTCAAACTAGAAGAACAAAATTGCGTGAGCCAAGTGGGATTTGTGTACTGATCATTACCACCAAGAATCATCAAATTTATGTGAAAAAATATTTGCTGGTATTTCGAAACTCGTTATTTCTTAGAAGCTTGGCAACCCCTCTCAATGAAAGTGCTTTTCCACAGTCTGTGCCTAGGGCTACTTGAAGATTAAACAAACCATAGAGACAAAACTGAGAACTCCTTTATTTTGTCAAGTTTCAAAGAGATACTACAAACCATGTTGGATTTAGGGTTCCAAATTCATCTATCTGTATAGGAGAGAACAGAGGGAAACCTAAATATAAAAACTGCTACTGTAGATGAAAGCTTCAAACTAGAAGTACAAAATTTCGTGAGCCAAGTGGGATTTGTGTACTGATCCTTACCACCAAGAATCATCAAATTTGGGTGAAAAAAATATTTGCTGGTATTTCGGAAACTCGTTATTTCTTAGAAGCTTGGCAACCCCTCTCAATGAAAGTGCTTTTCCACAGTCTGTGCCCAGGGCTACTTGAAGAGGAAACAAACCATAGAGACAAAACTGAGAACTCCTTTATTTTGTCAAGTTTCAAAGAGGTACTACAATCCATGTTGGATTTAAAGTTCCAAATTCATCTATCTATATAGGAGAGAACAGAGAGAAACCTAAATATAAAAACTGCTACTTTAGACGAACGCTTCAACCTAGAAGAACAAAATTTTTTGAGCCAAGTGGGATTTGTGTACTGATCATTACCACCAAGTATCATCAAGATTGGGTGAAAAAATATTTGCTGGTATTTCGAAAATTCGTTATTTCTTAGAAGCTTGAAAACCCATCTTAATGAAAGTGCTTCCACAGTCTGTGCCTAGGGCTACTTGAAGAGGAAACAAACCATAGAGACAAAACTGAGAACTCCTTTATTTTGTCAAGTTTCAAAGAGCTACTACAAATCATGTTGGATTTAGAGTTCCAAATTCATCTATCTATATATGAGAGAACAGAGTGAAACCTAAATATAAAAACTGCTACTGTAGACGAACGCTTCAACCTAGAAGAACAAAATTTGGTGAGCCAAGTGGAATTTGTGTACTGATCATTACCACCAAGTATCATCAAGATTTGGTGAAAAAATATTTGCTGGTATTTCGGAAACTCGTTATTTCTTAGAAGCTTTGCAACCCCTCACAATGAAAGTGCTTTTCCGCAGTCTGTGCCTAGGGCTACTTGAAGAGGAAACAAACCATAGAGAAAAATCGGAGAACTCCTTTATTTTGTCAAGTTTCAAAGAGCTACTACAAACCATGTTGGATTTAGAGTTCCAAATTCATCTATCTATATAGGAGAGAACCGAGGGAAACTTAAATATAAAAACTGCTACTGTAGACGAACGCTTCAACCTAGAAGAACAAAATTTCGAAGCCAAGTGGGATTTGTGTACTGATCATTACCACCAAGAATCATGAAATTTGGGTGAAAAAATATTTGCTGGTATTTCGAAACTCGTTATTTCTTAGAAGCTTGGCAACCCCTCTCAATGAAAGTGCTTTCCCACAGTCTGTGCCTACGGCTACTTGAAGAGGAAACAAACCATAGAGACAAATCTGAGACCTCCTTTATTTTGTCAAGTTTCAAAGAGCTACTAAAAACCATGTTGGATTTAGAGTTCCAAATTCATCTATCTATATAGGAGAGAACAGAGAGAAACCTAAATATAAAAACTGCTACTGTAGACGAACGCTTCAACCTAGAAGAACAAAATTTGATGAGCCAAGTGGGATTTGTATACTGATCATTACCACCAAGTATCAACAAGATTGTGTGAAATAATATTTGCTGGTATTTCGGAAACTCGTAATTTCTTGGAAGCTTGGCAACCCATCTCAATGAAAGTGCTTTCCACAGTCTGTGCCTAGGGCTACTTGAAGAGGAAACAAACCATAGAGACAAAACTGACAACTCCTTTATTTTGTCAAGTTTCAAAGAGCTACTACAAACCATGTTGGATTTAGAGTTCCAAATTCATCTTTCTATATAGGAGAGAACAGAGGGAAACCTAAATATAAAAACTGCTACTGTACACCAACGCTTCAACCAAGAAGAACAAAATTTGGTGATCCAAGTGGGATTTGTGTACTGATCATTAGCTCCAAGTATCATCAAGATTGGGTGAAAAAATACTTGCTGGTATTTCGGAAACTCGTTATTTCTTAGAAGATTGGCAACCCCTCTCAATGAAAGTGCTTTTCCAAAGTCTGTGCCTAGGGCTACTTGAAGAGGAAACAAACCATAGAGAAAAATCGGAGAACTCCTTTATTTTGTCAACATTCAAAGAGCTACTACAAACCATGTTGGATTTAGAGTTCCAAATTCATCTATCTATATAGGAGAGAACAGAGAGAAACCTAAATATAAAAACTGCTACTGTAGACGAATGCTTCAACCTAGAAGTACAAAATTTGGTGAGCCAAGTGGGATTTGTGTACTGATCAATACCACCAAGTATCAACAAGATTGGGTGAAAAAATATTTCCTGGTATTTCGGAAACTCGTTATTTCTTGGAAGCTTGGCAACCCATCTCAATGAAAGGGCTTTCCACAGTCTGTGCCTAGGGCTACTTGAAGAGGAAACAAACCATAGAGACAAAACTGAGAACTCCTTTATTTTGTCAAGTTTCAAAGAGCTACTACAAACCATGTTGGATTTAGAGTTCCAAATTCATCTTTCTATATAGGAGAGAACAGAGCGAAACCTAAATATAAAAACTGCTACTGTACACGAACGCTTCAACCAAGAAGAACAAAATTTGGTGATCCAAGTGGGATTTGTGTACTGATCATTAGCTCCAAGTATCATCAAGATTGGGTGAAAAAATACTTGCTGGTATTTCGGAAACTCGTTATTTCTTAGAAGCTTGGCAACCCCTCTCAATGAAAGTGCTTTTCCACAGTCTGTGCCTAGGGCTACTTGAAGAGGAAACAATCCACAGAGACAAAACTGAGAACTCCTTTATTTTGTCAAGTTTCAAAGAGGTACTACAATCCATGTTGGATTTAAAGTTCCAAATTCATCTATCTATATAGGAGAGAACAGAGAGAAACCTAAATATAAAAACTGCTACTTTAGACGAACGCTTCAACCTAGAAGAACAAAATTTTTTGAGCCAAGTTGGATTTGTGTACTGATCATTACCACCAAGTATCATCAAGATTGGGTGAAAAAATATTTGCTGGTATTTCGAAAATTCGTTATTTCTTAGAAGATTGAAAACCCATCTTAATGAAAGTGCTTCCACAGTCTGTGCCTAGGGCTACTTGAAGAGGAAACAATCCATAGAGACAAAACTGAGAACTCCTTTATTTTGTCAAGTTTCAAAGAGCTACTACAAATCATGTTGGATTTAGAGTTCCAAATTCATCTTTCTATATAGGAGAGAACAGAGGGAAACCTAAATATAAAAACTGCTACTGTAGACGAACGCTTCAACCAAGAAGAACAAAATTTGGTGATCCAAGTGGGATTTGTGTACTGATCATTAGCTCCAAGTATCATCAAGATTGGGTGAAAAAATACTTGCTGATATTTCGGAAACTCGTTATTGCTTAGAAGCTTGGCAACCCCTCTCAATGAAAGTGCTTTTCCAAAGTCTGTGCCTAGGGCTACTTGAAGAGGAAACAAACCATAGAGACAAATCTGAGAACTCCTTTATTTTGTCAAGTTTCAAAGAGGTACTACAATCCATGTTGGATTTAAAGTTCCAAATTCATCTATCTATATAGGAGAGAACAGAGAGAAACCTAAATATAAAAACTGCTACTTTAGACGAACGCTTCAACCTAGAAGAACAAAATTTTTTGAGCCAAGTGGGATTTGTGTACTGATCATTACCACCAAGTATCATCAAGATTGGGTGAAAAAATATTTGCTGGTATTTCGAAAATTCGTTATTTCTTAGAAGCTTGAAAACCCATCTTAATGAAAGTGCTTCCACAGTCTGTGCCTAGGGCTACTTGAAGAGGAAACAAACCATAGAGAAAAATCGGAGAACTCCTTTATTTTGTCAAGTTTCAAAGAGCTACTACAAACCATGTTGGATTTAGAGTTCCAAATTCATCTATCTATATAGGAGAGAACCGAGGGAAACTTAAATATAAAAACTGCTACTGTAGACGAACGCTTCAACCTAGAAGAACAAAATTTCGTGAGCCAAGTGGGATTTGTGTACTGATCATTACCACCAAGAATCATCAAATTTGGGTGAAAAAATATTTGCTGGTATTTCGAAACTCGTTATTTCTTAGAAGCTTGGCAACCCCTCTCAATGAAAGTGCTTTCCCACAGTCTGGGCCTACGGCTACTTGAAGAGGAAACAAACCATAGAGACAAATCTGAGACCTCCTTTATTTTGTCAAGTTTCAAAGAGCTACTAAAAACCATGTTGGATTTAGAGTTCCAAATTCATCTATCTATATAGGAGAGAACAGAGAGAAACCTAAATATAAAAACTGCTACTGTAGACGAACGCTTCAACCTAGAAGAACAAAATTTGATGAGCCAAGTGGGATTTGTATACTGATCATTACCACCAAGTATCAACAAGATTGTGTGAAATAATATTTGCTGGTATTTCGGAAACTCGTAATTTCTTGGAAGCTTGGCAACCCATCTCAATGAAAGGGCTTTCCACAGTCTGTGCCTAGGGCTACTTGAAGAGGAAACAAACCATAAAGACAAAACTGAGAACTCCTTTATTTTGTCAAGTTTCAAAGAGCTACTACAAACCATGTTGGATTTAGAGTTCCAAATTCATCTTTCTATATAGGAGAGAACAGAGCGAAACCTAAATATAAAAACTGCTACTGTACACGAACGCTTCAACCAAGAAGAACAAAATTTGGTGATCCAAGTGGGATTTGTGTACTGATCATTAGCTCCAAGTATCATCAAGATTGGGTGAAAAAATACTTGCTGGTATTTCGGAAACTCGTTATTTCTTAGAAGCTTGGCAACCCCTCTCAATGAAAGTGCTTTTCCACAGTCTGTGCCTAGGGCTACTTGAAGAGGAAACAATCCACAGAGACAAAACTGAGAACTCCTTTATTTTGTCAAGTTTCAAAGAGGTACTACAATCCATGTTGGATTTAAAGTTCCAAATTCATCTATCTATATAGGAGAGAACAGAGAGAAACCTAAATATAAAAACTGCTACTTTAGACGAACGCTTCAACCTAGAAGAACAAAATTTTTTGAGCCAAGTGGGATTTGTGTACTGATCATTACCACCAAGTATCATCAAGATTGGGTGAAAAAATATTTGCTGGTATTTCGAAAATTCGTTATTTCTTAGAAGATTGAAAACCCATCTTAATGAAAGTGCTTCCACAGTCTGTGCCTAGGGCTACTTGAAGAGGAAACAATCCATAGAGACAAAACTGAGAACTCCTTTATTTTGTCAAGTTTCAAAGAGCTACTACAAATCATGTTGGATTTAGAGTTCCAAATTCATCTTTCTATATAGGAGAGAACAGAGGGAAACCTAAATATAAAAACTGCTACTGTAGACGAACGCTTCAACCAAGAAGAACAAAATTTGGTGATCCAAGTGGGATTTGTGTACTGATCATTAGCTCCAAGTATCATCAAGATTGGGTGAAAAAATACTTGCTGGTATTTCGGAAACTCGTTATTGCTTAGAAGCTTGGCAACCCCTCTCAATGAAAGTGCTTTTCCAAAGTCTGTGCCTAGGGCTACTTGAAGAGGAAACAAACCATAGAGACAAATCTGAGAACTCCTTTATTTTGTCAAGTTTCAAAGAGGTACTACAATCCATGTTGGATTTAGAGTTCCAAATTCATCTATCTATATAGGAGAGAACAGAGAGAAACCTAAATATAAAAACTGCTACTGTAGACGAACGCTTCAACCTAGAAGAACAAAATTTGATGAGCCAAGTGGGATTTGTATACTGATCATTACCACCAAGTATCAACAAGATTGTGTGAAATAATATTTGCTGGTATTTCGGAAACTCGTAATTTCTTGGAAGCTTGGCAACCCATCTCAATGAAAGGGCTTTCCACAGTCTGTGCCTAGGGCTACTTGAAGAGGAAACAAACCATAAAGACAAAACTGAGAACTCCTTTATTTTGTCAAGTTTCAAAGAGCTACTACAAACCATGTTGGATTTAGAGTTCCAAATTCATCTTTCTATATAGGAGAGAACAGAGCGAAACCTAAATATAAAAACTGCTACTGTACACGAACGCTTCAACCAAGAAGAACAAAATTTGGTGATCCAAGTGGGATTTGTGTACTGATCATTAGCTCCAAGTATCATCAAGATTGGGTGAAAAAATACTTGCTGGTATTTCGGAAACTCGTTATTTCTTAGAAGCTTGGCAACCCCTCTCAATGAAAGTGCTTTTCCACAGTCTGTGCCTAGGGCTACTTGAAGAGGAAACAATCCACAGAGACAAAACTGAGAACTCCTTTATTTTGTCAAGTTTCAAAGAGGTACTACAATCCATGTTGGATTTAAAGTTCCAAATTCATCTATCTATATAGGAGAGAACAGAGAGAAACCTAAATATAAAAACTGCTACTTTAGACGAACGCTTCAACCTAGAAGAACAAAATTTTTTGAGCCAAGTGGGATTTGTGTACTGATCATTACCACCAAGTATCATCAAGATTGGGTGAAAAAATATTTGCTGGTATTTCGAAAATTCGTTATTTCTTAGAAGATTGAAAACCCATCTTAATGAAAGTGCTTCCACAGTCTGTGCCTAGGGCTACTTGAAGAGGAAACAATCCATAGAGACAAAACTGAGAACTCCTTTATTTTGTCAAGTTTCAAAGAGCTACTACAAATCATGTTGGATTTAGAGTTCCAAATTCATCTTTCTATATAGGAGAGAACAGAGGGAAACCTAAATATAAAAACTGCTACTGTAGACGAACGCTTCAACCAAGAAGAACAAAATTTGGTGATCCAAGTGGGATTTGTGTACTGATCATTAGCTCCAAGTATCATCAAGATTGGGTGAAAAAATACTTGCTGGTATTTCGAAAACTCGTTATTGCTTAGAAGCTTGGCAACCCCTCTCAATGAAAGTGCTTTTCCAAAGTCTGTGCCTAGGGCTACTTGAAGAGGAAACAAACCATAGAGACAAATCTGAGAACTCCTTTATTTTGTCAAGTTTCAAAGAGGTACTACAATCCATGTTGGATTTAAAGTTCCAAATTCATCTATCTATATAGGAGAGAACAGAGAGAAACCTAAATATAAAAACTGCTACTTTAGACGAACGCTTCAACCTAGAAGAACAAAATTTGGTGAGCCAAGTGGGATTTGTGTACTGATCATTACCACCAAGTATCATCAAGATTGGGTGAAAAAATATTTGCTGGTATTTCGAAAATTCGTTATTTCTTAGAAGCTTGAAAACCCATCTTAATGAAAGTGCTTCCACAGTCTGTGCCTAGGGCTACTTGAAGAGGAAACAAACCATAGAGAAAAATCGGAGAACTCCTTTATTTTGTCAAGTTTCAAAGAGCTACTACAAACCATGTTGGATTTAGAGTTCCAAATTCATCTATCTATATAGGAGAGAACCGAGGGAAACTTAAATATAAAAACTGCTACTGTAGACGAACGCTTCAACCTAGAAGAACAAAATTTCGTGAGCCAAGTGGGATTTGTGTACTGATCATTACCACCAAGAATCATCAAATTTGGGTGAAAAAATATTTGCTGGTATTTCAAAACTCGTTATTTCTTAGAAGCTTGGCAACCCCTCTCAATGAAAGTGCTTTCCCACAGTCTGTGCCTACGGCTACTTGAAGAGGAAACAAACCATAGAGACAAATCTGAGATCTCCTTTATTTTGTCAAGTTTCAAAGAGCTACTAAAAACCATGTTGGATTTAGAGTTCCAAATTCATCTATCTATATAGGAGAGAACAGAGAGAAACCTAAATATAAAAACTGCTACTGTAGACGAACGCTTCAACCTAGAAGAACAAAATTTGATGAGCCAAGTGGGATTTGTATACTGATCATTACCACCAAGTATCAACAAGATTGTGTGAAATAATATTTGCTGGTATTTCGGAAACTCGTAATTTCTTGGAAGCTTGGCAACCCATCTCAATGAAAGTGCTTTCCACAGTCTGTGCCTAGGGCTACTTGAAGAGGAAACAAACCATAGAGACAAAACTGACAACTCCTTTATTTTGTCAAGTTTCAAAGAGCTACTACAAACCATGTTGGATTTAGAGTTCCAAATTCATCTTTCTATATAGGAGAGAACAGAGGGAAACCTAAATATAAAAACTGCTACTGTACACCAACGCTTCAACCAAGAAGAACAAAATTTGGTGATCCAAGTGGGATTTGTGTACTGATCATTAGCTCCAAGTATCATCAAGATTGGGTGAAAAAATACTTGCTGGTATTTCGGAAACTCGTTATTTCTTAGAAGATTGGCAACCCCTCTCAATGAAAGTGCTTTTCCAAAGTCTGTGCCTAGGGCTACTTGAAGAGGAAACAAACCATAGAGAAAAATCGGAGAACTCCTTTATTTTGTCAACATTCAAAGAGCTACTACAAACCATGTTGGATTTAGAGTTCCAAATTCATCTATCTATATAGGAGAGAACAGAGAGAAACCTAAATATAAAAACTGCTACTGTAGACGAATGCTTCAACCTAGAAGTACAAAATTTGGTGAGCCAAGTGGGATTTGTGTACTGATCAATACCACCAAGTATCAACAAGATTGTGTGAAAAAATATTTCCTGGTATTTCGGAAACTCGTTATTTCTTGGAAGCTTGGCAACCCATCTCAATGAAAGGGCTTTCCACAGTCTGTGCCTAGGGCTACTTGAAGAGGAAACAAACCATAGAGACAAAACTGAGAACTCCTTTATTTTGTCAAGTTTCAAAGAGCTACTACAAACCATGTTGGATTTAGAGTTCCAAATTCATCTTTCTATATAGGAGAGAACAGAGCGAAACCTAAATATAAAAACTGCTACTGTACACGAACGCTTCAACCAAGAAGAACAAAATTTGGTGATCCAAGTGGGATTTGTGTACTGATCATTAGCTCCAAGTATCATCAAGATTGGGTGAAAAAATACTTGCTGGTATTTCGGAAACTCGTTATTTCTTAGAAGATTGGCAACCCCTCTCAATGAAAGTGCTTTTCCACAGTCTGTGCCTAGGGCTACTTGAAGAGGAAACAATCCACAGAGACAAAACTGAGAACTCCTTTATTTTGTCAAGTTTCAAAGAGGTACTACAATCCATGTTGGATTTAAAGTTCCAAATTCATCTATCTATATAGGAGAGAACAGAGAGAAACCTAAATATAAAAACTGCTACTTTAGACGAACGCTTCAACCTAGAAGAACAAAATTTTTTGAGCCAAGTGGGATTTGTGTACTGATCATTACCACCAAGTATCATCAAGATTGGGTGAAAAAATATTTGCTGGTATTTCGAAAATTCGTTATTTCTTAGAAGATTGAAAACCCATCTTAATGAAAGTGCTTCCACAGTCTGTGCCTAGGGCTACTTGAAGAGGAAACAATCCATAGAGACAAAACTGAGAACTCCTTTATTTTGTCAAGTTTCAAAGAGCTACTACAAATCATGTTGGATTTAGAGTTCCAAATTCATCTTTCTATATAGGAGAGAACAGAGGGAAACCTAAATATAAAAACTGCTACTGTACACCAACGCTTCAACCAAGAAGAACAAAATTTGGTGATCCAAGTGGGATTTGTGTACTGATCATTAGCTCCAAGTATCATCAAGATTGGGTGAAAAAATACTTGCTGGTATTTCGGAAACTCGTTATTGCTTAGAAGCTTGGCAACCCCTCTCAATGAAAGTGCTTTTCCAAAGTCTGTGCCTAGGGCTACTTGAAGAGGAAACAAACCATAGAGAAAAATCGGAGAACTCCTTTATTTTGTCAAGTTTCAAAGAGCTACTACAAACCATGTTGGATTTAGAGTTCCAAATTCATCTATCTATATATGAGAGAACAGAGTGAAACCTAAATATAAAAACGGCTACTTTAGATGAACGCTTCAACCTAGAAGAACAAAATTTGGTGACCAAGTGGGATCTGTGTACTGATCATTACCACCAAGTATCATCAAGATTGGGTGAAAAAAGATTTGCTGGTATTTGGAAACTCGTTATTTCTTAGAAGCTTGGCAACCCCTCTCAATGAAAGTGCTTTTCCACAGTCTGTGCCTAGGGCTACTTGAAGAGGAAACAATCCATAGAGACAAAACTGAGAACTCCTTTATTTTGTCAAGTTTCAAAGAGGTACTACAATCCATGTTGGATTTAAAGTTCCAAATTCATCTATCTATATAGGAGAGAACAGAGAGAAACCTAAATATAAAAACTGCTACTTTAGACGAACGCTTCAACCTAGAAGAACAAAATTTTTTGAGCCAAGTGGGATTTGTGTACTGATCATTACCACCAAGTATCATCAAGATTGGGTGAAAAAATATTTGCTGGTATTTCGAAAATTCGTTATTTCTTAGAAGCTTGAAAACCCATCTTAATGAAAGTGCTTCCACAGTCTGTGCCTAGGGCTACTTGAAGAGGAAACAAACCATAGAGACAAAACTGAGAACTCCTTTATTTTGTCAAGTTTCAAAGAGCTACTACAAATCATGTTGGATTTAGAGTTCCAAATTCATCTATCTATATATGAGAGAACAGAGTGAAACCTAAATATAAAAACTGCTACTGTAGACGAACGCTTCAACCTAGAAGAACAAAATTTGGTGAGCCAAGTGGAATTTGTGTACTGATCATTACCACCAAGTATCATCAAGATTGGGTGAAAAAATATTTGCTGGTATTTCGGAAACTCGTTATTTCTTAGAAGCTTTGCAACCCCTCACAATGAAAGTGCTTTTCCGCAGTCTGTGCCTAGGGCTACTTGAAGAGGAAACAAACCATAGAGAAAAATCGGAGAACTCCTTTATTTTGTCAAGTTTCAAAGAGCTACTACAAACCATGTTGGATTTAGAGTTCCAAATTCATCTATCTATATAGGAGAGAACCGAGGGAAACTTAAATATAAAAACTGCTACTGTAGACGAACGCTTCAACCTAGAAGAACAAAATTTCGTGAGCCAAGTGGGATTTGTGTACTGATAATTACCACCAAGAATCATCAAATTTGGGTGAAAAAATATTTGCTGGTATTTCGAAACTCGTTATTTCTTAGAAGCTTGGCAACCCCTCTCAATGAAAGTGCTTTCCCACAGTCTGTGCCTACGGCTACTTGAAGAGGAAACAAACCATAGAGACAAATCTGAGACCTCCTTTATTTTGTCAAGTTTCAAAGAGCTACTACAAACCATGTTGGATTTAGAGTTCCAAATTCATCTATCTATATAGGAGAGAACAGAGAGAAACCTAAATATAAAAACTGCTACTGTAGACGAACGTTTCAACCTAGAAGAACAAAATTTGGTGAGCCAAGTGGGATTTGTGTACTGATCATTACCACCAAGTATCAACAAGATTGTGTGAAAAAATATTTGCTTTTATTTCGAAACTCGTTATTTCTTAGAAGCTTGGCAACCCATCTCAATGAAAGTGCTTTCCACAGTCTGTGCCTAGGGCTACTTGAAGAGGAAACAAACCATAGAGACAAAACTGAGAACTCCTTTATTTTGTCAAGTTTCAAAGAGCTACTACAAACCATGTTGGATTTAGAGTTCCAAATTCATCTTTCTATATAGGAGAGAACAGAGGGAAACCTAAATATAAAAACTGCTACTGTACACCAACGCTTCAACCAAGAAGAACAAAATTTGGTGATCCAAGTGGCATTTGTGTACTGATCATTAGCTCCAAGTATCATCAAGATTGGGTGAAAAAATACTTGCTGGTATTTCGGAAACTCGTTATTTCTTAGAAGCTTGGCAACCCCTCTCAATGAAAGTGCTTTTCCAAAGTCTGTGCCTAGGGCTACTTGAAGAGGAAACAAACCATAGAGAAAAATCGGAGAACTCCTTTATTTTGTCAAGTTTCAAAGAGCTACTACAAACCATGTTGGATTTAGAGTTCCAAATTCATCTATCTATATAGGAGAGAACAGAGAGAAACCTAAATATAAAAACTGCTACTGTAGACGAACGCTTCAACCTAGAAGAACAAAATTTGGTGAGCCAAGTGGGATTTGTGTACTGATCATTACCACCAAGTATCAACAAGATTGTGTGAAAAAATATTTGCTGGTATTTCGAAACTCGTTATTTCTTAGAAGCTTGGCAACCCATCTCAATGAAAGTGCTTTCCACAGTCTGTGCCTAGGGCTACTTGAAGAGGAAACAAACCATAGAGACTAAACTGACAACTCCTTTATTTTGTCAAGTTTCAAAGAGCTACTACAAACCATGTTGGATTTAGAGTTCCAAATTCATCTTTCTATATAGGAGAGAACAGAGGGAAACCTAAATATAAAAACTGCTACTGTAGACGAACGCTTCAACCAAGAAGAACAAAATTTCGTGAGCCAAGTGGGATTTGTGTACTGATCATTAGCTCCAAGTATCATCAAGATTGGGTGAAAAAATATTTGCTGGTATTTCGGAAACTCGTTATTTCTTAGAAGCTTGGCAACACCTCTCAATGAAAGTGCTTTTCCAAAGTCTGTGCCTAGGGCTACTTGAAGAGGAAACAAACCATAGAGAAAAATCAGAGAACTCCTTTATTTTGTCAAGTTTCAAAGAGCTACTACAAACCATGTTGGATTTAGAGTTCCAAATTCATCTTTCTATATAGGAGAGAACAGAGGGAAACCTAAATATAAAAACTGCTACTGTACACGAACGCTTCAACCAAGAAGAACAAAATTTGGTGATCCAAGTGGGATTTGTGTACTGATCATTAGCTCCAAGTATCATCAAGATTGGGTGAAAAAATACTTGCTGGTATTTCGGAAACTCGTTATTTCTTAGAAGCTTGGCAACCCCTCTCAATGAAAGTGCTTTTCCACAGTCTGTGCCTAGGGCTACTTGAAGAGGAAACAATCCACAGAGACAAAACTGAGAACTCCTTTATTTTGTCAAGTTTCAAAGAGGTACTACAATCCATGTTGGATTTAAAGTTCCAAATTCATCTATCTATATAGGAGAGAACAGAGAGAAACCTAAATATAAAAACTGCTACTTTAGACGAACGCTTCAACCTAGAAGAACAAAATTTTTTGAGCCAAGTGGGATTTGTGTACTGATCATTACCACCAAGTATCATCAAGATTGGGTGAAAAAATATTTGCTGGTATTTCGAAAATTCGTTATTTCTTAGAAGATTGAAAACCCATCTTAATGAAAGTGCTTCCACAGTCTGTGCCTAGGGCTACTTGAAGAGGAAACAATCCATAGAGACAAAACTGAGAACTCCTTTATTTTGTCAAGTTTCAAAGAGCTACTACAAATCATGTTGGATTTAGAGTTCCAAATTCATCTTTCTATATAGGAGAGAACAGAGGGAAACCTAAATATAAAAACTGCTACTGTACACCAACGCTTCAACCAAGAAGAACAAAATTTGGTGATCCAAGTGGGATTTGTGTACTGATCATTAGCTCCAAGTATCATCAAGATTGGGTGAAAAAATACTTGCTGGTATTTCGGAAACTCGTTATTGCTTAGAAGCTTGGCAACCCCTCTCAATGAAAGTGCTTTTCCAAAGTCTGTGCCTAGGGCTACTTGAAGAGGAAACAAACCATAGAGAAAAATCGGAGAACTCCTTTATTTTGTCAAGTTTCAAAGAGCTACTACAAACCATGTTGGATTTAGAGTTCCAAATTCATCTATCTATATATGAGAGAACAGAGTGAAACCTAAATATAAAAACGGCTACTTTAGATGAACGCTTCAACCTAGAAGAACAAAATTTGGTGACCAAGTGGGATCTGTGTACTGATCATTACCACCAAGTATCATCAAGATTGGGTGAAAAAAGATTTGCTGGTATTTGGAAACTCGTTATTTCTTAGAAGCTTGGCAACCCCTCTCAATGAAAGTGCTTTTCCACAGTCTGTGCCTAGGGCTACTTGAAGAGGAAACAATCCATAGAGACAAAACTGAGAACTCCTTTATTTTGTCAAGTTTCAAAGAGGTACTACAATCCATGTTGGATTTAAAGTTCCAAATTCATCTATCTATATAGGAGAGAACAGAGAGAAACCTAAATATAAAAACTGCTACTTTAGACGAACGCTTCAACCTAGAAGAACAAAATTTTTTGAGCCAAGTGGGATTTGTGTACTGATCATTACCACCAAGTATCATCAAGATTGGGTGAAAAAATATTTGCTGGTATTTCGAAAATTCGTTATTTCTTAGAAGCTTGAAAACCCATCTTAATGAAAGTGCTTCCACAGTCTGTGCCTAGGGCTACTTGAAGAGGAAACAAACCATAGAGACAAAACTGAGAACTCCTTTATTTTGTCAAGTTTCAAAGAGCTACTACAAATCATGTTGGATTTAGAGTTCCAAATTCATCTATCTATATATGAGAGAACAGAGTGAAACCTAAATATAAAAACTGCTACTGTAGACGAACGCTTCAACCTAGAAGAACAAAATTTGGTGAGCCAAGTGGAATTTGTGTACTGATCATTACCACCAAGTATCATCAAGATTGGGTGAAAAAATATTTGCTGGTATTTCGGAAACTCGTTATTTCTTAGAAGCTTTGCAACCCCTCACAATGAAAGTGCTTTTCCGCAGTCTGTGCCTAGGGCTACTTGAAGAGGAAACAAACCATAGAGAAAAATCGGAGAACTCCTTTATTTTGTCAAGTTTCAAAGAGCTACTACAAACCATGTTGGATTTAGAGTTCCAAATTCATCTATCTATATAGGAGAGAACCGAGGGAAACTTAAATATAAAAACTGCTACTGTAGACGAACGCTTCAACCTAGAAGAACAAAATTTCGTGAGCCAAGTGGGATTTGTGTACTGATAATTACCACCAAGAATCATCAAATTTGGGTGAAAAAATATTTGCTGGTATTTCGAAACTCGTTATTTCTTAGAAGCTTGGCAACCCCTCTCAATGAAAGTGCTTTCCCACAGTCTGTGCCTACGGCTACTTGAAGAGGAAACAAACCATAGAGACAAATCTGAGACCTCCTTTATTTTGTCAAGTTTCAAAGAGCTACTACAAACCATGTTGGATTTAGAGTTCCAAATTCATCTATCTATATAGGAGAGAACAGAGAGAAACCTAAATATAAAAACTGCTACTGTAGACGAACGTTTCAACCTAGAAGAACAAAATTTGGTGAGCCAAGTGGGATTTGTGTACTGATCATTACCACCAAGTATCAACAAGATTGTGTGAAAAAATATTTGCTTTTATTTCGAAACTCGTTATTTCTTAGAAGCTTGGCAACCCATCTCAATGAAAGTGCTTTCCACAGTCTGTGCCTAGGGCTACTTGAAGAGGAAACAAACCATAGAGACTAAACTGACAACTCCTTTATTTTGTCAAGTTTCAAAGAGCTACTACAAACCATGTTGGATTTAGAGTTCCAAATTCATCTTTCTATATAGGAGAGAACAGAGGGAAACCTAAATATAAAAACTGCTACTGTACACCAACGCTTCAACCAAGAAGAACAAAATTTGGTGATCCAAGTGGCATTTGTGTACTGATCATTAGCTCCAAGTATCATCAAGATTGGGTGAAAAAATACTTGCTGGTATTTCGGAAACTCGTTATTTCTTAGAAGCTTGGCAACCCCTCTCAATGAAAGTGCTTTTCCAAAGTCTGTGCCTAGGGCTACTTGAAGAGGAAACAAACCATAGAGAAAAATCGGAGAACTCCTTTATTTTGTCAAGTTTCAAAGAGCTACTACAAACCATGTTGGATTTAGAGTTCCAAATTCATCTATCTATATAGGAGAGAACAGAGAGAAACCTAAATATAAAAACTGCTACTGTAGACGAACGCTTCAACCTAGAAGAACAAAATTTGGTGAGCCAAGTGGGATTTGTGTACTGATCATTACCACCAAGTATCAACAAGATTGTGTGAAAAAATATTTGCTGGTATTTCGAAACTCGTTATTTCTTAGAAGCTTGGCAACCCATCTCAATGAAAGTGCTTTCCACAGTCTGTGCCTAGGGCTACTTGAAGAGGAAACAAACCATAGAGACTAAACTGACAACTCCTTTATTTTGTCAAGTTTCAAAGAGCTACTACAAACCATGTTGGATTTAGAGTTCCAAATTCATCTTTCTATATAGGAGAGAACAGAGGGAAACCTAAATATAAAAACTGCTACTGTAGACGAACGCTTCAACCAAGAAGAACAAAATTTCGTGAGCCAAGTGGGATTTGTGTACTGATCATTAGCTCCAAGTATCATCAAGATTGGGTGAAAAAATATTTGCTGGTATTTCGGAAACTCGTTATTTCTTAGAAGCTTGGCAACACCTCTCAATGAAAGTGCTTTTCCAAAGTCTGTGCCTAGGGCTACTTGAAGAGGAAACAAACCATAGAGAAAAATCAGAGAACTCCTTTATTTTGTCAAGTTTCAAAGAGCTACTACAAACCATGTTGGATTTAGAGTTCCAAATTCATCTATCTATATAGGAGAGAACCGAGGGAAACTTAAATATAAAAACTGCTACTGTAGACGAACGCTTCAACCTAGAAGAACAAAATTTCGTGAGCCAAGTGGGATTTGTGTACTGATCATTACCACCAAGAATCATCAAATTTGGGTGAAAAAATATTTGCTGGTATTTCGAAACTCGTTATTTCTTAGAAGCTTGGCAACCCCTCTCAATGAAAGTGCTTTCCCCCAGTCTGTGCCTACGGCTACTTGAAGAGGAAACAAACCATAGAGACAAATCTGAGACCTCCTTTATTTTGTCAAGTTTCAAAGAGCTACTACAAACCATGTTGGATTTAGAGTTCCAAATTCATCTATCTATATAGGAGAGAACAGAGAGAAACCTAAATATAAAAACTGCTACTGTAGACGAACGCTTCAAACTAGAAGAACAAAATTTGGTGAGCCAAGTGGGATTTGTATACTGATCATTACCACCAAGTATCAACAAGATTGTGTGAAATAATATTTGCTGGTATTTCGGAAATTCGTAATTTCTTAGAAGCTTGGAAACCCATCTCAATGAAAGTGCTTTCCACAGTCTGTGCCTAGGGCTACTTGAAGAGGAAACAAACCATAGAGACAAAACTGAGAACTCCCTTATTTTGTCAAGTTTCAAAGAGCTACTACAAACCATGTTGGATTTAGAGTTCCAAATTCATCTTTCTATATAGGAGAGAACAGAGGGAAACCTAAATATAAAAACTGCTACTGTAGACGAACGCTTCAACCAAGAAGAACAAAATTTGGTGATCCAAGTGGGATTTGTGTACTGATCATTAGCTCCAAGTATCATCAAGATTGGGTGAATAAATATTTGCTGGTATTTCGGAAACTCGTTATTTCTTAGAAGCTTGGCAACCCCTCTCAATGAAAGTGATTTTCCAAAGTCTGTGCCTAGGGCTACTTGAAGAGGAAACAAACCATAGAGACAAAACTGAGAACTCCTTTATTTTGTCAAGTTTCAAAGAGCTACTACAAATCATGTTGGATTTAGAGTTCCAAATTCATCTATCTATATATGAGAGAACAGAGTGAAACCTAAATATAAAAACTGCTACTGTAGACGAACGCTTCAACCTAGAAGAACAAAATTTGGTGAGCCAAGTGGAATTTGTGTACTGATCATTACCACCAAGTATCATCAAGATTGGGTGAAAAAATATTTGCTGGTATTTCGGAAACTCGTTATTTCTTAGAAGCTTTGCAACCCCTCACAATGAAAGTGCTTTTCCGCAGTCTGTGCCTAGGGCTACTTGAAGAGGAAACAAACCATAGAGAAAAATCGGAGAACTCCTTTATTTTGTCAAGTTTCAAAGAGCTACTACAAACCATGTTGGATTTAGAGTTCCAAATTCATCTATCTATATAGGAGAGAACCGAGGGAAACTTAAATATAAAAACTGCTACTGTAGACGAACGCTTCAACCTAGAAGAACAAAATTTCGTGAGCCAAGTGGGATTTGTGTACTGATAATTACCACCAAGAATCATCAAATTTGGGTGAAAAAATATTTGCTGGTATTTCGAAACTCGTTATTTCTTAGAAGCTTGGCAACCCCTCTCAATGAAAGTGCTTTCCCACAGTCTGTGCCTACGGCTACTTGAAGAGGAAACAAACCATAGAGACAAATCTGAGACCTCCTTTATTTTGTCAAGTTTCAAAGAGCTACTACAAACCATGTTGGATTTAGAGTTCCAAATTCATCTATCTATATAGGAGAGAACAGAGAGAAACCTAAATATAAAAACTGCTACTGTAGACGAACGTTTCAACCTAGAAGAACAAAATTTGGTGATCCAAGTGGGATTTGTGTACTGATCATTACCACCAAGTATCAACAAGATTGTGTGAAAAAATATTTGCTTTTATTTCGAAACTCGTTATTTCTTAGAAGCTTGGCAACCCATCTCAATGAAAGTGCTTTCCACAGTCTGTGCCTAGGGCTACTTGAAGAGGAAACAAACCATAGAGACAAAACTGAGAACTCCTTTATTTTGTCAAGTTTCAAAGAGCTACTACAAACCATGTTGGATTTAGAGTTCCAAATTCATCTTTCTATATAGGAGAGAACAGAGGGAAACCTAAATATAAAAACTGCTACTGTACACCAACGCTTCAACCAAGAAGAACAAAATTTGGTGATCCAAGTGGCATTTGTGTACTGATCATTAGCTCCAAGTATCATCAAGATTGGGTGAAAAAATACTTGCTGGTATTTCGGAAACTCGTTATTTCTTAGAAGCTTGGCAACCCCTCTCAATGAAAGTGCTTTTCCAAAGTCTGTGCCTAGGGCTACTTGAAGAGGAAACAAACCATAGAGAAAAATCGGAGAACTCCTTTATTTTGTCAAGTTTCAAAGAGCTACTACAAACCATGTTGGATTTAGAGTTCCAAATTCATCTATCTATATAGGAGAGAACAGAGAGAAACCTAAATATAAAAACTGCTACTGTAGACGAACGCTTCAACCTAGAAGAACAAAATTTGGTGAGCCAAGTGGGATTTGTGTACTGATCATTACCACCAAGTATCAACAAGATTGTGTGAAAAAATATTTGCTGGTATTTCGAAACTCGTTATTTCTTAGAAGCTTGGCAACCCATCTCAATGAAAGTGCTTTCCACAGTCTGTGCCTAGGGCTACTTGAAGAGGAAACAAACCATAGAGACTAAACTGACAACTCCTTTATTTTGTCAAGTTTCAAAGAGCTACTACAAACCATGTTGGATTTAGAGTTCCAAATTCATCTTTCTATATAGGAGAGAACAGAGGGAAACCTAAATATAAAAACTGCTACTGTAGACGAACGCTTCAACCAAGAAGAACAAAATTTCGTGAGCCAAGTGGGATTTGTGTACTGATCATTAGCTCCAAGTATCATCAAGATTGGGTGAAAAAATATTTGCTGGTATTTCGGAAACTCGTTATTTCTTAGAAGCTTGGCAACACCTCTCAATGAAAGTGCTTTTCCAAAGTCTGTGCCTAGGGCTACTTGAAGAGGAAACAAACCATAGAGAAAAATCAGAGAACTCCTTTATTTTGTCAAGTTTCAAAGAGCTACTACAAACCATGTTGGATTTAGAGTTCCAAATTCATCTATCTATATAGGAGAGAACCGAGGGAAACTTAAATATAAAAACTGCTACTGTAGACGAACGCTTCAACCTAGAAGAACAAAATTTCGTGAGCCAAGTGGGATTTGTGTACTGATCATTACCACCAAGAATCATCAAATTTGGGTGAAAAAATATTTGCTGGTATTTCGAAACTCGTTATTTCTTAGAAGCTTGGCAACCCCTCTCAATGAAAGTGCTTTCCCCCAGTCTGTGCCTACGGCTACTTGAAGAGGAAACAAACCATAGAGACAAATCTGAGACCTCCTTTATTTTGTCAAGTTTCAAAGAGCTACTACAAACCATGTTGGATTTAGAGTTCCAAATTCATCTATCTATATAGGAGAGAACAGAGAGAAACCTAAATATAAAAACTGCTACTGTAGACGAACGCTTCAAACTAGAAGAACAAAATTTGGTGAGCCAAGTGGGATTTGTATACTGATCATTACCACCAAGTATCAACAAGATTGTGTGAAATAATATTTGCTGGTATTTCGGAAATTCGTAATTTCTTAGAAGCTTGGAAACCCATCTCAATGAAAGTGCTTTCCACAGTCTGTGCCTAGGGCTACTTGAAGAGGAAACAAACCATAGAGACAAAACTGAGAACTCCCTTATTTTGTCAAGTTTCAAAGAGCTACTACAAACCATGTTGGATTTAGAGTTCCAAATTCATCTTTCTATATAGGAGAGAACAGAGGGAAACCTAAATATAAAAACTGCTACTGTAGACGAACGCTTCAACCAAGAAGAACAAAATTTGGTGATCCAAGTGGGATTTGTGTACTGATCATTAGCTCCAAGTATCATCAAGATTGGGTGAATAAATATTTGCTGGTATTTCGGAAACTCGTTATTTCTTAGAAGCTTGGCAACCCCTCTCAATGAAAGTGATTTTCCAAAGTCTGTGCCTAGGGCTACTTGAAGAGGAAACAAACCATAGAGAAAAATCGGAGAACTCCTTTATTTTGTCAAGTTTCAAAGAGCTACTACAAACCATGTTGGATTTAGAGTTCCAAATTCATCTATCTATATAGGAGAGAACAGAGAGAAACCTAAATATAAAAACTGCTACTGTAGAAGAACGCTTCAACCTAGAAGTACAAAATTTGGTGAGCCAAGTGGGATTTGTGTACTGATCATTACCACCAAGTATCATCAAGATTGGGTGAAAAAATATTTGCTGGTATTTCGGAAATTCGTTATTCCTTAGAAGCTTGGCAACCATCTTAATGAAAGTGCTTCCACAGTCTGTGCCTAGGGCTACTTGAAGAGGAAACAACCCATAGAGACAAAACTGAAAACTCCTTTATTTTGTCAAGTTTCAAAGAGCTACTACAAATCATGTTGGATTTAGAGTTCCAAATTCATCTATCTATATATGAGAGAACAGAGTGAAACCTAAATATAAAAACTGCTACTGTAGACGAACGCTTCAACCTAGAAGAACAAAATTTGGTGAGCCAAGTGGAATTTGTGTACTGATCATTACCACCAAGTATCATCAAGATTGGGTGAAAAAATATTTGCTGGTATTTCGGAAACTCGTTATTTCTTAGAAGCTTTGCAAAACCTCACAATGAAAGTGCTTTTCCACAGTCTGTGCCTAGGGCTACTTGAAGAGGAAACAAACCATAGAGACAAAACTGAGAACTCTTTTATTTTGTCAAGTTTCAAAGAGCTACTATAAACCATGTTGGATTTAGAGTTCCAAATTCATCTATCTATATAGGAGAGAACAGAGGGAAACCTAAATATAAAAACTGCTACTGTAGGCGAACGCTTCAACCTAGAAGAACACAATTTGGTGAGCCAAGTGGGATTTCTGTACTGATCATTACCACCAAGTATCATCAAGATTGGGTTAAACAATATTTGCTGGTATTTTGGAAACTCGTTATTCCTTAGAAGCTTGGCAACCCATCTCAATGAAAGTGCTTTTCCACAGTGTGTGCCTAGGGCTAATAGAAGAGGAAACAATCCATACAGACAAAACTGAGAACGCCTTTATTTGGTCAAGTTTCAAAGAGCTACTAAAAACCATGTTGGATTTACAGTTCCAAATTCATCTATCTATACAGGAGAGAACAGAGGGAAACCTAAATATAAAAACTACTACTGTAGCGAACACTTCAACCTAGAAGAACAAAATTTGGTGAGCCAAGTGGGATTTGTGTACTGATCATTACCACAAAGTATCAACAAGACTGGGTGAAAAAATATTTGCTGGTATTTTGGAAACTAGTTATTTCTTAGAAGCCTGGCAACCCATCTCAATGAAAGTGCTTCCACAGTCTGTGCCTAGGGCTACTTGAAGAGGAAACAAACCATAGAGAAAAATCGGAGAACTCCTTTATTTTGTCAACTTTCAAAGAGCTACTACAAACCATGTTGGATTTAGAGTTCCAAATTCATCTATCTATATAGGAGAGAACAGAGAGAAACCTAAATATAAAAACTGCTACTGTAGACGAACGCTTCAAACTAGATGTACAAAATTTGGTGAGCCAAGTGGGATTTGTGTACTGATCAATACCACCAAGTATCAACAAGATTGTGTGAAAAAATATTTCCTGGTATTTCGGAAACTCGTTATTTCTTAGAAGCTTGGCAACCCCTCTCAATGAAAGTGCTTTTCCAAAGTCTGTGCCTAGGGCTACTTGAAGAGGAAACAAACCATAGAGAAAAATCGGAGAACTCCTTTATTTTGTCAAGTTTCAAAGAGCTACTACAAACCATGTTGGATTTAGAGTTCCAAATTCATCTATCTATATATGAGAGAACAGAGTGAAACCTAAATATAAAAACGGCTACTTTAGATGAACGCTTCAACCTAGAAGAACAAAATTTGGTGACCAAGTGGGATCTGTGTACTGATCATTACCACCAAGTATCATCAAGTTTGGGTGAAAAAATATTTGCTGGTATTTGGAAACTCGTTATTTCTTAGAAGCTTGGCAACCCCTCTCAATGAAAGTGCTTTTCCACAGTCTGTGCCTAGGGCTACTTGAAAAGGAAACAATCCATAGAGACAAAACTGAGAACTCCTTTATTTTGTCAAGTTTCAAAGAGGTACTACAATCCATGTTGGATTTAAAGTTCCAAATTCATCTATCTATATAGGAGAGAACAGAGAGAAACCTAAATATAAAAACTGCTACTTTAGACGAACGCTTCAACCTAGAAGAACAAAATTTTTTGAGCCAAGTGGGATTTGTGTACTGATCATTACCACCAAGTATCATCAAGATTGGGTGAAAAAATATTTGCTGGTATTTCGGAAATTCGTTATTTCTTAGAAGCTTGAAAACCCATCTTAATGAAAGTGCTTCCACAGTCTGTGCTTAGGGCTACTTGAAGAGGAAACAAACCATAGAGACAAAACTGAGAACTCCTTTATTTTGTCAATTTTCAAAGTGCTACTACAAATCATGTTGGATTTAGAGTTCCAAATTCATCTATCTATATATGAGAGAACAGAGTGAAACCTAAATATAAAAACTGCTACTGTAGACGAACGCTTCAACCTAGAAGAACAAAATTTGGTGAGCCAAGTGGAATTTGTGTACTGATCATTACCACCAAGTATCATCAATATTGGGTGAAAAAATATTTGCTGGTATTTCGGAAACTCGTTATTTCTTAGAAGCTTTGCAACCCCTCACAATGAAAGTGCTTTTCCGCAGTCTGTGCCTAGGGCTACTTGAAGAGGAAACAAACCATATAGACAAAACTGAGAACTCTTTTATTTTGTCAAGTTTCAAAGAGCTACTATAAACCATGTTGGATTTATAGTTGCAAATTCATCTATCTATATAGGAGAGAACACAGGGAAACCTATATATAAAAACTGCAATTGTAGACGAACGCTTCAACCTAGAAGAAAAAAATATGGTGAGCCAAGTGGGATGTGTGTACTGATCATTACCACCAAGTATCATCAAGATTGGGTGAAAAAGTATTTGCTGGTACTTCGGAAACTCGTTATTTCTTAGAAGCTTGGCAACCCCTCTCAATGAAAGTGCTTTTCCACAGTCTGTGCCTAGGGCTACTTGAAGAGGAAACAAACCATAGAGACAAATCTGGGAACTCCTTTATTATGTCAAGATTCAAAGAGCTACTACAAACCATGTTGGATTTAGAGTTCCAAATTCATCTATCTATATAGGAGAGAACAGAGGGAAACTTAAATGTAAAAACTGCTACTGTAGAAGAACGCGTCAACCTAGAAGAAAAAAATTTGGTAAGCCAAGTGGGATTTGTGTACTGATCATTACCACCAAGTATCATCAAGATTGGGTGAAAAAATATTTGCTGGTATTTCGGAAACTCGTTATTTCTTAGAAGCTTTGCAAAACCTCACAATGAAAGTGCTTTTCCACAGTCTGTGCCTAGGGCTACTTGAAGAGGAAACAAACCATAGAGACAAAACTGAGAACTCTTTTATTTTGTCAAGTTTCAAAGAGCTACTATAAACCATGTTGGATTTAGAGTTGCAAATTCATCTATCTATATAGGAGAGAACACAGGGAAACCTATATATAAAAACTGCTATTGTAGACGAACGCTTCAACCTAGAAGAACAAAATTTGGTGAGCCAAGTGGGATTTGTGTACTGATCATTACCACCAGGTATCATCAAGATTGGGTTAAACAATATTTGCTGGTATTTTGGAAACTCGTTATTCCTTAGAAGCTTGGCAACCCATCTCAATGAAAGTGCTTTTCCACAGTGTGTGCCTAGGGCTAATAGAAGAGGAAACAATCCATACAGACAAAACTGAGAACTCCTTTATTTTGTCAAGTTTCAAAGAGCTACTAAAAACCATGTTGGATTTACAGTTCCAAATTCATCCATCTATACAGGAGAGAACAGAGGGAAACCTAAATATGAAAACTGCTACTGTAGCGAACACTTCATCCTAGAAGAACAAAATTTGGTGAGCCAAGTGGGATTTGTGTACTGATCATTACCACAAAGTATCAACAAGACTGGGTGAAAAAATATTTGCTAGTATTTTGGAAACTAGTTACTTCTTGGAAGCCTGGCAACCCATCTCAATGAAAGTGCTTCCACAGTCTGTGCCTAGGGCTACTTGAAGACGAAACAAACCATAGAGACAAAACTGAGAACTCCTTTATTTTGTCAAGTTTCAAAGAGCTACTGCAATCCATGTGGGATTTAGAGTTCCACATTCATCTAACTATATAGGAGAGAACAGAGAGAAACCTAAATATAAAACCTGCTACTGTAGACGAACGCTTCAACCTAGAAGAACAAAATTTGGTGAGCCAAGTGGGATGTGTGTACTGATCATTACCACCAAGTATCATCAAAATTGGGAAAAAAAATATTTGCTGGTATTTCGGAAACTCGTAATTTCTTAGAATCTTGGAAACCCCTCTCAATGAAAGTGCTTTTCCACAGTCTGTGCCTAGGGCTACTTGAAGAGGAAACAAACCATAGAGACAAAACTGAGAACTCCTTTATTTTGTCAAGTTTCAAAGAGCTACTACAAACCATGTTGGATTTAGAGTTCCAAATTCATCTATCTATATAGGAGAGAACAGAGGGAAACCTAAATATAAAAACTGCTACTGTAGGCGAACGCTTCAACCTAGAAGAACACAATTTGGTGAGCCAAGTGGGATTTGTGTACTGATCATTACCACCAAGTATCATCAAGATTGGGTGAAAAAATATTTCCTGGTATTTCCGAAACTCGTTATTTCTTAGAAGCTTGGCAACCCCTCTCAATGAAAGTGCTTTTCCAGAGTCTGTGCCTAGGGCTACTTGAGGAGGAAACAATCCATAGAGACAAAACTGAGAACTCCTTTATTTTGTCAAGTTTCAAAGAGGCACTACAATCCATGTTGGATTTAAAGTTCCAAATTAATCTATCTATATACGAGAGAACAGAGAGAAACCTAAATATAAAAACTGCTACTGTGGACGAAAGCTTCAACCTAGAAAAACAAAATTTGGTGAGCCAAGTGGGATTTGTGTTCTCATCATTAGCAACAAGTATCATCAAGATTGGGTGAAAAAACATTTGCTGGTATTTCGGAAACTCGTTGTTTCTTAGAAGCTTGGCAACCCCTCTCAATGAAAGTGCTTTTCCACAGTCTGTGCCTAGGGCTACTTGAAGAGGAAACAAACCATAGAGACAAAACTCAGAACTCCTTTATTTTGTCAAGTTTCAAAGAGCTACTACAAACCATGTTGGATTTAGAGTTCCAGATTCATATATCTATATAGGAGAGAACAGAGGGAAACCTAAATATAAAAACTGCTACTGTAGGAGAAAGCTTCAACCTAGAAGAACAGAATTTGGTGAGCCAAGTGGGATTTGTGTACTGATCATTAGCAACAAGTATCATCAAGATTGGGTGGAAAAATATTTGCTGGTATTTCGGAAAATCGTTAATTCTTAGAAGCTTGGCAACCCCTCTCAATGAAAGTGCTTTTCCACAGTCTGTGCCTAGGGCTACTTGAAGAGGAAACAAACCATAGAGACAAAACTCAGAACTCCTTTATTTTGTCAAGTTTCAAAGAGCTACTACAAACCATGTTGGATTTAGTGTTCCATTTTCATATATCTATATAGGAGAGAACAGAGGGAAACCTAAATATAAAAACTGCTACTGTAGGAGAAAGCTTCAACCTAGAAGAACAAAATTTGGTGAGCCAAGTGGGATTTGTGTACTGATCATTAGCAACAAGTATCATCAAGATTGGGTGGAAAAATATTTGCTGGTATTTCGGAAAATCGTTAATTCTTAGAAGCTTGGCAACCCCTCTCAATGAAAGTGCTTTTCCACAGTCTGTGCCTAAGGCTACTTGAAGAGGAAACAATCCATAGAAACAAAACTGAGAACTCCTTTATTTTGTCAATTTTCAAAGAGCTACTACAAACCATGTTGGATTGATAGTTCCAAATTCATCTATCTATACAGGAGAGAACAGAGGGAAACCTAAATATAAAAACTGCTACTGTAGACGAACGCTACAACCTAGAAGAACAAAATTTGGTGAGCCAAGTGGGATGTGTGTACTGATCATTACCACCAAGTATCATCAAGATTGGGTGAAAAAGTATTTGCTGGTACTTCGGAAACTCGTTATTTCTTAGAAGCTTGGCAACCACTCTCAATGAAAGTGCTTTTCCACAGTGTGCGCATAGGGCTACGTGAAGAGGAAACAAACCATAGAGACAAAACTCAGAACTCCTTTATTTTGTCAAGTTTCAAAGAGCTACTACAAAACATGTTGGATTTAGAGTTCCAAATTCATCTATCTATATATGAGAGAAGAGAGTGAAACCTAAATATAAAAACGGCTACTTTAGATGAACGCTTCAACCTAGAAGAACAAAATTTGGTGAACATGTGGGATCTGTGTACTGATCATTACCACCAAGTATCATCAAGATTGGGTGAAAAAAATATTTCCTGGTATTTCCGAAACTCGTTATTTCTTAGAAGCTTGGCAACCCCTCTCAATGAAAGTGCTTTTCCACAGTCTGCGCCTAGGGCTTCTTTAAGAGGAAACAAACCATAGAGACAAAACTCAGAACTCCTTTATTTTGTCAAGTTTCAAAGAGCTACTACAATCCATGTTGGATTTAGAGTTCCAAATTCATCTATCTATATAGGAGAGAACAGAGAGAAACCTAAATATAAAACCTGCTACTGTAGACGAACGCTTCAACCTAGAAGAATAAAATTTGGTGAGCCAAGTGGGATTTGTGTACTGATCATTAGCAACAAGTATCATCAAGATTGGGTGAAAAAACTTTTGCTGGTACTTCAGAAACTCGTTATTTCTTAGAAGCTTGGCAACCCCTCTCAATGAAAGTGCTTTTCCACAGTGTGCGCATAGGGCTACGTGAAGAGGAAACAAACCATAGAGACAAAACTCAGAACTCCTTTATTTTGTCAAGTTTCATAGAGCTACTACAAACCATGTTGGATTTAGAGTTCCAAATTCATCTATCTATATAGGAGAGAACAGAGGGAAACCTAAATATACAAACTGCTACTGTAGGAGAATGCTTCAACCTAGAAGAACAAAATTTGGTGAGCCAAGTGGGATTTGTGTACTGATCATTAGCAACAAATATCATCAAGATTGGGTGGATAAATATTTGCTGGTATTTCGGAAAATCGTTAATTCTTAGAAGCTTGGCAACCCCTCTCAATGAAATTGCTTTTCAACAGTCTGTGCCTAGGGCTAAGAGAAGAGGAAACAATCCATAGAGACAATACTGAGAACGCTTTTATTTTTCAAGTTTCAAAGAGCTAGTACAAACCATGTTGGATTTAGAGTTCCAAATTCATCTATCTATACAGGAGAGAACAGAGGGAAACCTAAATATAAAAACAGCTACTGTACACGAACGCTTCAACCTAGAAGAACAAAATTTGGTGAGCCAAGTGGGATTTGTGTACTGATCATTACCAACAAGCATCATCAAGATTGGGTGAAAAAATATTTGCTGGTATTTCGGAAACTTGTTATTTCTTAGAAGCTTGGCAACCCCTCTCAATGAAAGTGGTTTCCACAGTCTGTGCCTAGGGCTACTTGAAGAGGAAACAAACCATAGAGACAAAACTGAGAACTCCTTTATTTTGTCAAGTTCGAAGAGCTACTACAAACCATGTTGGATTTAGAGTTCCAAATTCATCTATCTAAATAGGAGAGAACAGAGGGAAACCTAAATATAAAAACAGCTACTGTAGACGAACGCTTCAACCTAGAAGAACAGAATTTGGTGAGCCAAGTGGGATTTGTGTACTGATCATCAGCAACAAGTATCATCAAGATTGGGCTGAAAAAATATTTGCTGGTATTTCGGAAACTCGTTATTTCTTAGAAGCTTGGCAAACCCTCTCAATTAAAGTGCTTTTCCACAGTCTGTGCCTAGGGCTATTTCAAGAGGAAACAAAACCATAGAGACAAAACTGAGAACTCCTTTATTTTGTCAAGTTTCAAAGAGCTACGAAAATCCATGTTGGATTTAGAGTTCCAAATTCATCTATCTAAATAGGAGAGAACAGAGGGAGACCTAAATATAAAAACTGCTGCTGTAGACGAATGCTTCAACCTAGAAGCACAAAATTTGGTGAGCAAAGTGGGATTTCTGTACTGATCATTACCACCAAGTATCATCAAGATTGGGTGAAAAAATATTTGCTGGCATTTCGGAAACTCGTAATTTCGTAGAAGCTTGGCAACCCCTCTCAATGAAAGTGCTTTTCCACAGTCTGTGCCTAGGGCTACTTGAAGAGGAAACAAACTATAGAGACAAAACTGAGAACTCCTTTATTTTGTCAAGTTTCAAAGAGCTACTACAAACCATGTTGGATTTAGAGTTCCAAATTCATCTATCTATATAGGAGAGATCAGAGGGAAACCTAGATAAAAAACCTGCTACTGTAGACGAACGCTTCAACCTAGAAGAACAAAATTTGGTGAGCCAAGTGGGATTTGTGTACTGATCATTAGCAACAAGTATCATCAAGATTGGGTGAAAAAATATTTGCTGGTATTTCGGAAACTAGTAATTTCTTAGAAGCTTGGCAACCCTCTCAATGAAAGTGCTTTTACACATTCTTTGACTTGGGCTATTGAAGAGGAAACAAACCATAGAGACAAAACTGAGAAATCCTTTATTTTGTCACGTTTCAAAGAGCTACTACAAACCATGTTGGATTAACAGTTCCAAATTCATCTATCTATATAGGAGAGAACAGAGGAAAACCTAAATATAAAAACTGCTACTGTAGACGAACGCTTCAACGTAGAAGAACAGAATTTGGAGAGCCAAGTGGGGATATGTGTACTGATCATCAGCAACAGGTATCATCAAGATTGGGTGAAAAAATATTTGCTGATATTTCGGAAACTCGTTATTTCTTAGAAGCTTGTCAACCCCTCTCAATGAAAGTGCTTTTCCACAGTCTGTGCCTAGGGCTACTTGAAGAGGAAACAAACCATAGAGACAAAATTGAGAACTCCTTTATTTTGTTAAGTTTCAAAGAGCTACTACAAACCATGTGGGATTTAGAGTTCCAAATTCATCTATCTATATAGGAGAGAACAGAGAGAAACCTAAATATAAAAACTGCTACTGTAGACGAACGCTTCAACCTAGAAGAACAAAATTTGGTGAGCCAAGTGGGATTTGTGTACTGATCATTACCACCAAGTATCATCAAGATTGGGTGAAAAAATATTTGCTGGTATTTCGGAAACTTGTAATTTCTTAGAAGCTTGGCAACCACTCTCAATGAAAGTGCTTTTCCACATTCTGTGCCTAGGGCTACTTGAGGAGGAAACAAACCATTGAGACAAAACTGAGAACTCCTTTATTTTGTCAAGTTCAAAGAGCTACTACAAACCATGTTGGATTTAGAGTTCCAAATTCATATATCTATATAGGAGAGAACAGAGGGAAACCTAAATATAAAAACTGCTACTGTAGACGAACGCTTCAACCTAGAAGAACAAAATTTGGTGAGCCAAGTGGGATTTGTGTACTGATCATTACCACCAAGTATCATCAAGATTGGGTGAAAAAATATTTGCTGGTATTTCGGAAACTTGTAATTTCTTAGAAGCTTGGATACCCCTCTCAATTAAAGTCCTTTTCCACAGTCTGTGCCTAGGGCTACTTGAAGAATAAACAAACCATAGAGACAAAACTGAGAACTCCTTTATTTTGTCAAGTTTCAAAGAGCTACTAAAAACCATGTTTGATTTAGATTTCCAAAATTCATCTATCTATATATGAGTGAACAGAGGGAAACCTAAATATAAAAACTGCTACTCTAGACGAACGCTTCAACCTAGAAAAACAGAATTTGGTGAGCCAAGTGGGATTTGTGTACTGATCATCAGCAACAAGTATCATCAAGATTGGCTGAAAAAATATTTGCTGGTATTTCGGAAACTCGTTATTTCTTAGAAGCTTGGCAACCCCTCTCAATGAAAGTGCTTTCCTCAGTCTGTGCCTAGGGCTACTTGAAGAGGGAAACAAACCATAGAGACAAAACTGAGAACCTTTATTTTGTCACGTTTCAAAGAGCTACTACAAACCATGTTGGATTTAGAGTTCCAAAGTCATCTATCTATATAGGAGAAAACAGAGGGAAACCTAAATAAAAAAACTGCTACTGTAGACGAACGCTTCAACCTAGAAGAACAGAATTTGGTTAGGCAAGTGGGATTTGTGTACTGATCATCAGCAACAAGTATCATCAAGTTTGGGTGAAAAAATATTTGCTGGTATTTCGGAAACTCGTTATTTCTTAGAAGCTTGGCAACCCCTCTCAATTAAATGCTTTTCCTCCGTTGTGCCTAGGGCTACTTGAAGAGGAAACAAACCATAGAGACAAAACTGAGAACTCCTTTATTTTGTCAAGTTTCAAAGAGCTACTAAAAACCATGTTGGATTTAGAGTTCCAAATTCATCTATCTAAATAGGAGAGAACAGAGGGAAACCTAAATATAAAAACTGCTACTCTAGACGAATGCTTCAACCTAGAAGAACAAAATTTGGTGAGCAAAGTGGGACATCTGTACTGATCATTACCACCAAGTATCATCAAGATTGGGTGAAAAATATTTGCTGGTATTTCGGAAACTCGTAATTTCGTAGAAGCTTGGCAACCCCTCTCAATGAAAGTGGTTTTCCACAGTCTGTGCCTAGGGCTACTTGAAGAGGAAACAAACTATAGAGACAAAACTGAGAACTACTTTTATTTTGTCAAGTTTCAAAGAGCTACTACAAACCATGTTGGATTTAGTGTTCCAATTCATCTATCTATATAGGAGAGATCAGAGGGAAACCAAGATATAAAAACTGCTACTGTAGACGAACGCTTCAACCTAGAAGAACAAAATTTGGTGATCCAAGTGGGATTTGTGTACTGATCATTAGCAACAAGTATCATCAAGATTGGGTGAAAAAATATTTGCTGGTATTTCGGAAACTTGTAATTTCTTAGAAGCTTGGATACCCCTCTCAATTAAAGTGCTTTTCCACAGTCTGTGACTAGGCTACTTGAAGAAAAAACAAACCATAGAGACAAAACTGAGAACTACTTTATTTTGTCAAGTTTCAAAGAGCTACTACAAACCATGTTGAATTTAGATTTCCAAATTCATCTATCTATATATGAGAGAACAGAGGGAAACCTAAATATAAAAACTGCTACTGTAGACGAACGCTTCAACCTAGAAGAACAGAATTTGGTGAGCCAAGTGGGATTTGTGTACTGATCATCAGCAACAAGTATCATCAAGATTGGCTGAAAAAATATTTGCTGGTATTTCGGAAACTCGTTATTTCTTAGAAGCTTGGCAACCCCTCTCAATGAAAGTGGTTTTCCTCAGTCTGTGCCTAGGTCTACTTGAAGAGGAAACAAACCATAGAGACAAAACTGAGAACTCCTGTATTTTCTCACGTTTCAAAGAGCTACTACAAACCATGTTGGATTTAGAGTTCCAAATTCATCTATCTATATAGGAGAAAATAGTGGGAAACCTAAATAAAAAAACTGCTACTGTAGACGAACGCTTCAACCTAGAAGAACAGAATTTGGTGAGCCAAGTGGGATTTGTGTACTGATCATCAGCAACAAGTATCATCAGGATTGGGAGAAAAAATATTTGCTGGTATTTCTGAAACTCGTTATTTCTTAGAAGCTTGACAACCCCCTCTCAATTAAATGCTTTTCCTCAGTCTGTGCCTAGGGCTACTTGAAGAGGAAACAAACCATAGAGACAAAACTGAGAACTCCTTTATTTTGTCACGTTTCAAAGAGCTACTACTAACCATGTTGGATTTAGAGTTCCAAATTCATCTATCTATATAGGAGAGAACAGAGTGAAACCTAAATATAAAAACAGCTACTGTAGACGAACGCTTCAACCTAGAAGAACAGAATTTGGTGAGCCAAGTGGGATTTGTGTACTGATCATTAGCAACAAGTATCATCAAGATTGGGTGAAAAAATATTTGCTGGTATTTCGGAAACTAGTAATTTCTTAGAAGCTTGGCAACCCTCAATGAAAGTTCTTTTCCACAGTCTGTGACTAGGGCTACTTGAAGAAAAAACAAACCATAGGAGACAAAACTGAGAACTCCTTTATTTTGTCACGTTTCAAAGAGCTACTACTAACCATGTTGGATTTAGAGTTCCAAATTCATCTATCTATATATGAGAGAACAGAGTGAAACCTTAGACACAACGCTTCAACCTAGAAGAACAGAATTTGGTGAGCCAAGTGGATTTTGTGTACTGATCATCAGCAACAGGTATCATCAAGATTGGCTGAAAAAATATTTGCTGGTATTTCGGAAACTCGTTATTTCTTAGAAGCTTGGCAACCCTCTCAATGAAAGTGCTTTTCCACAGTCTTTGCCTAGGGCTACTTGAAGAGGAAACAAACCATAGAGACAAAATTGAGAACTCCTTTATTTTGTCAAGTTTCAAAGAGCTACTACAAACCATGTGGATTTAGAGTTCCAAATTCATCTATCTATATAGGAGAGAACAGAGAGAAACCTAAATATAAAAACTGCTACTGTAGACGAACGCTTCAACCTAGAAGAACAAAATTTGGTGAGCCAGGTGGATTTGTGTCCTGATCATTACCACCAAGTATCATCAAGATTGGGTGAAAAAATATTTGCTGGTATTTCGGAAACTTGTAATTTCTTAGAAGCTTGGCAACCACTCTCAATGAAAGTGCTTTTCCATATTCTGTGCCTAGGGCTACTTGAGGAGGAAACAAACCATTGAGACAAAACTGAGAACTCCTTTATTTTGTCAAGTTTCAAAGAGCTACTACAAACCATGTTGGATTTAGAGTTCCAAATTCATCTATCTATACAGGAGAGACAGAGGGAAACCGAAATATAAAAACTGCTACTGTAGACGAACGCTTCAACCTAGAAGAACAGAATTTGGTGAGCCAAGTGGATTTGTGTACTGATCATTACCAAAAGTATCATCAGGACTGGGTGAAAAAATATTTGCTGGTATTTTGGAAACTCGTTATTTCTTAGAAGCTTGGCAGCCCATCTCAATGAAAGTGCTTCCCCAGTCTGTGCCTAGGGCTAATGAAGACGACACAAACCATAGAGACAAAACTGAGAACTCCTTTATTTTGTCAAGTTTCAAAGAGCTACTACAATCCATGTTGGATTTAGAGTTCCAAATTCATCTATCTAAATACGAGAGAACAGAGGGAAACTAAATATAAAAACTGCTACTGTAGACGAATGCTTCAACCTAGAAGAAAAAAATTTGGTGAGGAAACTGGGATTTGTGTACTGATCATTACCACCAAGTATCATCAAGATTGGTTGAAAAAATATTTGCTGGTATTTCAGAAATTCATAATTTCTTAGAAGCTTGGCAACCCCTCTCAATGAAAGTGCTTTTCCACAGTGTGTGCCTAGGGGCTAATAGAAGAGAAAACAATCCATAGTGACAAAACTGAGAAGCCTTTATTTTGTCAAATTTCAAAGAGCTACTACAAACCATGTTGGATTTAGAGGTTCCAAATTCATCTATCTATACAGGAGAGAACAGAGGGAAACCGAAATATAAAAACAGCTACTGTAGAGCAATGCTTCAACCTAGAAGAACAAAATTTGGTGAGCCAAGTGGGATTTGTGTACTGATCATTACCACCAAGTATCATCAAGATTGGGTGAAAATATATTTGCTGGTATTTCAGAAATTCATAATTTCTTAGAAGCTTGGCAACCCCTCTCAATGAAAGTGCTTTTCCACAGTGTGTGCCTAGGGCTAATAGAAGAGGAAACATCCATAGAGACAAAACTGAGAACGCCTTTATTTTGTCAAGTTTCAAAGAGCTACTACAAACCATGTTGGATTTAGAGTTCCAAATCATCTATCTATACAGGAGAGAACAGATAGAAACCGAAATATAAAAACTGCTACTGTAGACGAACGCTTCAACCTAGAAGAACAAAATTTGGTGAGCCAAGTGGGATTTGTGTACTGATCATTACCAAAAGTATCATCAGGACTGGGTGAAAAAATATTTGCTGGTATTTTGGAAACTCGTTATTTCTTAGAAGCTTGGCAACCCATCTCAATGAAAGTGCTTCCACAGTCTGTGCCTAGGGCTACTTGAAGAGGAAACAAACCATAGAGACAAACTGAGACTCCTTTATTTTGTCAAGTTTCAAAGAGCTACTACAAACCATGTTGGATTTAGAGTTCCAAATTCATCTATCTATATAGGAGAGAACAGAGGGAAACCTAAATATAAAAATGCTACTGTAGACGAACGCTTCAACCTAGAAGAACAGAATTGGTGAGCCAAGTGGGATTTGTGTACTAGATCATCAGCAACAAGTATCATCAAGATTGGCTGATAAAATATTTGCTGGTATTTCGGAAACTCGTTATTTCTTAGAAGCTTGGCAACCCCTCTCAATGAAAGTGCTTTTCCACAGTCTGTGCCTAGGGCTACTTCTGAGGAAACAAACATAGACACAAACTGAGAACTCCTTTATTTTGTCAAGTTTCAAAGAGCTACTAAAAACCATGTTGGATTTAGAGTTCCAAATTCATCTATCTAAATAGGAGAGAACAGAGGAAACCTAAATATAAAAACGCTACTGTAGACGAATGCTTCAACCTAGAAGAACAAAATTTGGTGAGCAAAGTGGGATTTCTGTACTGATCATTACCACAAAGTATCATCAAGATTGGGTGAAAAAATATTTGCTGGTATTTCGGAAACTCGTAATTTCTTAGAAGCTTGGCAACCCCTCTCAATGAAAGTGCTTTTCCACAGTCTGTGCCTAGGGCTACTTGAAGAGGAAACAAACCATAGAGACAAAAGTGAGAACTCCTTTATTTTGTCAAGTTTCAAAGAGCTACTACAAACATGTTGGATTTAGAGTTCCAAATTCATCTATCTATATAGGAGAGAACAGAGGGAAACCTAGATATAAAACTGCTACTGTAGACGAACGCTTCAACCTAGAAGAACAAAATTTGGTGAGCCAAGTGGATTTGTGTACTGATCATTAGCAACAAGTATCATCAGATTGGGTTGAAAAAATATTTGCTGGTATTTCGGAAACTAGTAATTTCTTAGAAGGTTGGCAACCCTCTCAATGAAAGTGCTTTTACAAAGTCTGTGACTAGGGCTACTTGAAGAGGAAACAAACCATAAGAGACAAAACTGAGAACTCCTTAATTTTGTCCAGTTTCAAAGAGCTATTACAAACCATGTTGGATTTAGAGTTCCAAATTCATCTATCTATATATGAGACAACAGAGTGACACCTAAATATAAAAATGCTACTGTAGACGAACGCTTTAACCTAGAAGAACAGAATTTGGTGAGCCAAGTGGGATTTGTGTACTGATCATCAGCAACAAGTATCATCAAGATTGGCTGAAAACATATTTGCTGGTATTTCGGAAACTCGTTATTTCTTAGAAGCTTGGAACCCTCTCAATGAAAGTGCTTTTCCACAGTCTGTGCCTAGGGCTACTTGAAGAGGAAACAAACCATAGAGACAAAACTGAGAACTCTTTATTTTGTCACGTTTCAAAGAGCTACTACAACATGTTGGATTACAGTTCCAAATTCATCTATCTATATAGGAGAGAACAGAGGAAAACCTAAATATAAAAACTGCTACTGTAGATGAACGCTTCAACCTAGAAGAACAGAATTTGGTGAGCCAAGTGGGATTTGTGTACTGATCCTCAGCACACAGGTATCATCAAGATTGGCTGAAAAAATATTTGCTGGTATTTCGGAAACTCGTTATTTCTTAGAAGCTTGTCAACCTCTCTCAATGAAAGTGCTTTTCCACAGTCTGTGCCTACGGCTACTTGAAGAGGAAACAAACCATAGAGACAAAACTGAGAACTCCTTTATTTTGTCACGTTTCAAAGAGCTACTACGAACCATGTTGGATTTAGAGTTCCAAATTCATCTATCTATATAGAGAAAACAGAGGGAAACCTAAATATAAAAACTGCTACTGTAGACGAACGCTTCAACCTAGAAGAACAGAATTTGGTGAGCCAAGTGGGATTTGTGTACTGATCATCAGCAACAAGTATCATCAAGATTGGGTGAAAAAATATTTGCTGGTATTTCGGAAACTCGTTATTTCTTAGAAGCTTGGCAACCCCTCTCAATGAAAGTGCTTTTCCACAGTCTGTGCCTAGGGCTATAAGAAGAGAAACAATCCATAGAGACAAAACTGAGAATGCTTTTATTTTTCAAGTTTCAAAGAGCTAGTACAAACCATGTTGGATTTAGTGTTCCAAATTCATCTATCTATACAGGAGAGAACAGAGGGAAACCTAAATATAAAAACTGCTACTGGAGACGAACACTTCAACCTAGAAGAACAAAATTTGGTGAGCCAAGTGGGAATTGTGTACTGATCATTACCACAAAGTATCAGCAAAACTGGGTGAAAAATATTTGCTGGTATTTTGGAAACCCGTTATTTCTTAGAAGCTTGGCAACCCATCTCAATGAAAGTGCTTCCACAGTCTGTGCCTAGGGCTACTTGAAGATGAAACAAACCATAGAGACAAAACTGAGAACTCCTTTATTTTGTCAAGTTTCAAAGAGCTACTACAATCCATGTTGGATTTAGAGTTCCAAATTCATCTATCTATATAGGAGAGAACAGAGAGAAACCTAAATATAAAAACTGCTACTGTAGACGAACGCATCAACCTAGAAGAACAAAATTTGGTGAGCCAAGTGGGATTTGTGTACTGATCATTAGCAACAAGTATCATCAAGATTGGGTGAAAAAATATTTGCTGGTATTTCGGAAACTCCTTATTTCTTAGAAGCTTGGCAAACCCTCTCAATGAAAGTGCTTTTCCTCAGTCTGTGACTAGGGCTACTTGAAGAGGAAACAAACCATAGAGACAAAACTGAGAACTCCTTTATTTTGTCAAGTATCAAAGAGCTAGTACAAACCATGTTGGATTTAGAGTTCCAAATTCATCTATGTATATAGGAGAGAACAGAGGGAAACCTAAATATAAAAACTGCTCTTGTAGACGAACGCTTCAATCTAAAAGAACAAAATTTGGTGAGCCAAGTGGGATTTGTGTACTGATCATTAGCAACAAGTATCACCAAGATTGGGTGAAAAATATTTGCTGGTATTTCGGAAACTCGTTATTTCTTAGAAGCTTGGCAACCCCTCTCAATGAAAGTGCTTTTCCACAGTCTTTGCCTAGGGCTAAGAGAAGAGGAAACAATCCATAGAGACAAAACTGAGAACGCTTTTATTTTTCAAGTTTCAAAGAGCTAGTACAAACCATGTTGGATTTAGAGTTCCAAATTCATCTATCTATACAGGAGAGAACAGAGGGAAACCTAAATATAAAAACCGCTACTGTAGACGAACGCTTCAACCTAGAAGAACAAAATTTGGTGAGCCAAGTGGGAATTGTGTACTGATCATTACCACAAAGTATCATCAAGACTGGGTGAAAAAATATTTGCTGGTATTTTGGAAACCCGTTATTTCTTAGAAGCTTTTCAAACATCTCAATGAAAGTGCTTCCACTGTCTGTGCCTAGGGCTACTTGAAGACGAAACAAACCATAGAGACAAAACTGAGAACTCCTTTATTTTGTCAAGTTTCAAAGAGCTACTACAAACCAAGGTGGATTTAGAGTTCCAAATTCATCTATCTATATAGGAGAGAACAGAGTGAAACCTAAATATAAAAACTGCTACTGTAGACGAACGCTTCAACCTAGAAGAACAGAATTTGGTGAGCCAAGTGGGATTTGTGTACTGATCATCAGCAACAAGTATCATCAAGATTGGCTGAAAACATATTTGCTGGTATTTCGGAAACTCGTTATTTCTTAGAAGCTTGGCAACCCCTCTCAATGAAATTGCTTTTCCACAGTCTGTGCCTAGGGCTATTGAAGAGGAAACAAACCATAGAGACAAAACTGAGAACTCCTTTTTTTTGTCAAGTTCCAAAGAGCTACTAAAAACCATGTTAGATTTAGAGTTCCAAATTCATCTATCTAAATAGGAGAGAACAGAGGGAACCCTAAATATAAAAACTGCTACTGTAGACGAATGCTTCAAACTAGAAGAAAAAAATTTGGTGAGGAAACTGGGATTTGTGTACTGATCATTACCACCAAGTATCATCAAGATTGGTTGAAAAAATATTTGCTGGTATTTCAGAAATTCATAATTTCTTAGAAGCTTGGCAACCCCTCTCAATGAAAGTGCTTTTCCACAGTGTGTGCCTAGGGCTAATAGAAGAGAAAACAATCCATAGAGACAAAACTGAGAACGCCTTTATTTTGTCAAGTTTCAAAGAGCTACTACAAACCATGTTGGATTTAGAGTTCCAAATTCATCTATCTATACAGGAGAGAACAGAGGGAAACCGAAATATAAAAACAGCTACTGTAGACGAATGCTTCAACCTAGAAGAACAAAATTTGGTGAGCCAAGTGGGATTTGTGTACTGATCATTACCACCAAGTATCATCAAGATTGGGTGAAAAAATATTTGCTGGTATTTCAGAAATTCATAATTTCTTAGAAGCTTGGCAACCCCTCTCAATGAAAGTGCTTTTCCACAGTGTGTGCCTAGGGCTAATAGAAGAGGAAACAATCCATAGAGACAAAACTGAGAACGCCTTTATTTTGTCAAGTTTCAAAGAGCTACTACAAACCATGTTGGATTTAGAGTTCGAAATTCATCTATCTATACAGGAGAGAACAGAGGGAAACCGAAATATAAAAACTGCTACTGTAGACGAACGCTTCAACCTAGAAGAACAAAATTTGGTGAGCCAAGTGGGATTTGTGTACTGATCATTACCAAAAAGTATCATCAGGACTGGGTGAAAAAATATTTGCTGGTATTTTTCAAACTCGTAATTTCTTAGAAGCTTGGCAACCCCTCTCAATGAAAGTGCTTTTCCACAGTCTGTGCCTAGGGCTACTTGAAGAGGAAACAAACCATAGAGACAAACGTGAGAACTCCTTTATTTTGTCAAGTTTCAAAGAGCTACTACAAACCATGTTGGATTTAGAGTTCCAAATTCATCTATCTATATAGGAGAGAACAGAGGGAAACCTAGATATAAAAACTGCTACTGTAGACGAACGCTTCAACCTAGAAGAACAAAATTTGGTTAGCCAAGTGGGATTTGTGTACTGATCATTAGCAACAAGTATCATCAAGATTGGGTGAAAAAATATTTGCTGGTATTTCGGAAACTTGTAATTTCTTAGAAGGTTGGCAACCCTCTCAATGAAAGTGCTTTTACACAGTCTGTGACTAGGGCTACTTGAAGAGGAAACAAACCATAGAGACAAAACTGAGAACTCCTTTATTTTGTCAAGTTTCAAAGAGCTACTACAAACCATGTTGGATTTAGAGTTCCAAATTCATCTATCTATATATGAGACAACAGAGTGAAACCTAAATATAAAAACTGCTACTGTAGACGAACGCTTCAACCTGGAAGAACATAATTTGGTGAACCAAGTGGGATTTGTGTACTGATCATCAGCAACAAGTATCATCAAGATTGGCTGAAAAAATATTTGCTGGTATTTCGGAAACTCGTTATTTCTTAGAAGCTTGGCAACCCGTCTCAATGAAAGTGCTTTTCCTCAGTCTGTGCCTAGGGCTACTTGAAGAGGAAACAAACCATAGAGACAAAACTGAGAACTCCTTTATTTTGTCACGTTTCAAAGAGCTACTACGAACCATGTTGGATTTAGAGTTCCAAATTCATCTATCTATATAGGAGAAAACAGAGGGAAACCTAAATATAAAAACTGCTACTGTAGACGAACGCTTCAACCTAGAAGAACAGAATTTGGTGAGCCAAGTGGGATTTGTGTACTGATCATCAGCAACAAGTATCATCAAGATTGGGTGAAAAAATATTTGCTGGTATTTCGGAAACTCGTTATTTCTTAGAAGCTTGGCAACCCCTCTCAATGAAAGTGCTTTTCCACAGTCTGTGCCTAGGGCTATAAGAAGAGAAACAATCCATAGAGACAAAACTGAGAACGCTTTTATTTTTCAAGTTTCAAAGAGCTAGTACAAACCATGTTGGATTTAGTGTTCCAAATTCATCTATCTATACAGGAGAGAACAGAGGGAAACCTAAATATAAAAACTGCTACTGGAGACGAACACTTCAACCTAGAAGAACAAAATTTGGTGAGCCAAGTGGGAATTGTGTACTGATCATTACCACAAAGTATCAGCAAGACTGGGTGAAAAATATTTGCTGGTATTTTGGAAACCCGTTATTTCTTAGAAGCTTGGCAACCCATCTCAATGAAAGTGCTTCCACAGTCTGTGCCTAGGGCTACTTGAAGACGAAACAAACCATAGAGACAAAACTGAGAACTCCTTTATTTTGTCATGTTTCAAAGAGCTACTACAATCCATGTTGGATTTTGAGTTCCAAATTCATCTATCTATATAGGAGAGAACAGAGAGAAACCTAAATATAAAAACTGCTACTGTAGACGAACGCATCAACCTAGAAGAACAAAATTTGGTGAGCCAAGTGGGATTTGTGTACTGATCATTAGCAACAAGTATCATCAAGATTGGGTGAAAAAATATTTGCTGGTATTTCGGAAACTCGTAATTTCTTAGAAGCTTGGCAACCCCTCTCAATGAAAGTGCTTTTCCACAGTCTGTGCCTAGGGCTACTTGAAGAGGAAACAAACCATAGAGACAAACGTGAGAACTCCTTTATTTTGTCAAGTTTCAAAGAGCTACTACAAACCATGTTGGATTTAGAGTTCCAAATTCATCTATCTATATAGGAGAGAACAGAGGGAAACCTAGATATAAAAACTGCTACTGTAGACGAACGCTTCAACCTAGAAGAACAAAATTTGGTGAGCCAAGTGGGATTTGTGTACTGATCATTAGCAACAAGTATCATCAAGATTGGGTGAAAAAATATTTGCTGGTATTTCGGAAACTAGTAATTTCTTAGAAGGTTGGCAACCCTCTCAATGAAAGTGCTTTTACACAGTCTGTGACTAGGGCTACTTGAAGAGGAAACAAACCATAGAGACAAAACTGAGAACTCCTTTATTTTGTCAAGTTTCAAAGAGCTACTACAAACCATGTTGGATTTAGAGTTCCAAATTCATCTATCTATATATGAGACAACAGAGTGAAACCTAAATATAAAAACTGCTACTGTAGACGAACGCTTCAACCTGGAAGAACAGAATTTGGTGAGCCAAGTGGGATTTGTGTACTGATCATCAGCAACAAGTATCATCAAGATTGGCTGAAAAAATATTTGCTGGTATTTCGGAAACTCGTTATTTCTTAGAAGCTTGGCAACCCGTCTCAATGAAAGTGCTTTTCCTCAGTCTGTGCCTAGGGCTACTTGAAGAGGAAACAAACCATAGAGACAAAACTGAGAACTCCTTTATTTTGTCACGTTTCAAAGAGCTACTACAAACCATGTTGGATTTAGAGTTCCAAATTCATCTATCTATATAGGAGAAAACAGAGGGAAACCTAAATATAAAAACTGCTACTGTAGACGAACGCTTCAACCTAGAAGAACAGAATTTGGTGAGCCAAGTGGGATTTGTGTACTGATCATCAGCAACAAGTATCATCAAGATTGGGTGAAAAAATATTTGCTGGTATTTCGGAAACTCGTTATTTCTTAGAAGCTTGGCAACCCCTCTCAATGAAAGTGCTTTTCCACAGTCTGTGCCTAGGGCTATAAGAAGAGAAACAATCCATAGAGACAAAACTGAGAACGCTTTTATTTTTCAAGTTTCAAAGAGCTAGTACAAACCATGTTGGATTTAGTGTTCCAAATTCATCTATCTATACATTAGAGAACAGAGGGAAACCTAAATATAAAAACTGCTACTGGAGACGAACACTTCAACATAGAAGAACAAAATTTGGTGAGCCAAGTGGGAATTGTGTACTGATCATTACCACAAAGTATCAGCAAGACTGGGTGAAGAATATTTGCTGGTATTTTGGAAAACCGTTATTTCTTAGAAGCTTGGCAACCCATCTCAATGAAAGTGCTTCCACAGTCTGTGCCTAGGGCTACTTGAAGACGAAACAAACCATAGAGACAAAACTGAGAACTCCTTTATTTTGTCAAGTTTCAAAGAGCTACTACAATCCATGTTGGATTTAGAGTTCCAAATTCATCTATCTATATAGGAGAGAACAGAGAGAAACCTAAATATAAAAACTGCTACTGTAGACGAACGCATCAACCTAGAAGAACAAAATTTGGTGAGCCAAGTGGGATTTGTGTACTGATCATTAGCAACAAGTATCATCAAGATTGGGTGAAAAAATATTTGCTGGTATTTCGGAAACTCCTTATTTCTTAGAAGCTTGGCAAACCCTCTCAATGAAAGTGCTTTTCCTCAGTCTGTGACTAGGGCTACTTGAAGAGGAAACAAACCATAGAGACAAAACTGAGAACTCCTTTATTTTGTCAAGTATCAAAGAGCTAGTACAAACCATGTTGGATTTAGAGTTCCAAATTCATCTATCTATATAGGAGAGAACAGAGGGAAACCTAAATATAAAAACTGCTATTGTAGACGAACGCTTCAAACTAGAAGAACAAAATTTGGTGAGCCAAGTGGGATTTGTGTACTGATCATTACCACAAAGTATCATCAAGACTGGGTGAAAAAATATTTGCTGGTATTTTGGAAACCCGTTATTTCTTAGAAGCTTTTCAACACATCTCAATGAAAGTGCTTCCACTGTCTGTGCCTAGGGTTACTTGAAGACGAAACAAACCATAGAGACAAAACTGAGAACTCCTTTATTTTGTCAAGTTTCAAAGAGCTACTACAATCCATGTTGGATTTAGAGTTCCAAATTCATCTATCTATACAGGAGAGAACAGAGGGAAACCTAAATATAAAAACTGCTACTGTAGACGAACGCTTCAACCTAGAAGAACAGAATTTGGTGAGCCAGTGGGATTTGTGTACTGATCATCAGCAACAGGTATCATCAAGATTGGCTGAAAAAATATTTGCTGGTATTTCGGAAACTCGTTATTTCTTAGAAGCTTGGCAACCCCTCTCAATGAAAGTGCTTTTCCACAGTCTGTGCCTAGGGCTACTTGAAGAGGAAACAAACCACAGAGACAAAACTGAGAACTCCTTTATTTTGTCAAGTTTCAAAGAGCTACTACAAACCATGTTGTATTTAGAGTTCCAAATTCATCTATCTATATAGGAGAGAACAGAGTGAAACCTAAATATAAAAACTGCTACTGTAGACGAACGCTTCAACCTAGAAGAACAAAATTTGGTGAGCCACGTGGGATTTGTGTACTCATCATTACCACCAATTATCATCAAGATTGGGAGAAAACATATTTTCGGGTATTTCGGACTCGTTATTTCTTAGAAGCTTGGCAACCCCTCTCAATGAAAGTGCTTTTCCACAGTCTGTGCCTAGGGCTACTTGAAAAGGAAACAAACCATAGAGACAAAACTGAGAACTCCTTTATTTTGTCAATTTTCAAAGGGCTACTACAATCCATGTTGGATTTAGAGTTCCAAATTCATCTATCTAAATAGGAGAGAACAGAGGGAAACCTAAATATAAAAACTGCTACTGTAGACGAATGCTTCAACCTAGAAGAACAAAATTTGGTGAGCAAAGTGGGACTTGTGTACTGATCATTACCACCAAGTATCATCAAGATTGGGTGAAAAAATATTTGCTGGTATTTCGGAAACTCGTAATTTCTTAGAAGCTTGGCAACCCCTCTCAATGAAAGTGCTTTTCCACATTCTGTGCCTAGGGCTACTTGAAGAGGAAACAAACCACAGAGACAAAACTGAGAACTCCTTTATTTTGTCAAGTTTCAAAGAGCTACTACAAACCATGTTGTATTTAAAGTTCCAAATTCATCTATCTATATAGGAGAGAACAGAGTGAAACCTAAATATAAAACTGCTACTGTAGACGAACGCTTCAACCTAAAAGAACAAAATTTGGTGAGCCACGTGGGATTTGTGTACTCATCATTACCACCAATTATCATCAAGATTGGGAGAAAACATATTTTCGGGTATTTCGGACTCGTTATTTCTTAGAAGCTTGGCAACCACTCTCAATGAAAGTGCTTTTCCACAGTCTGTGCCTAGGGCTACTTGAAAAGGAAACAAACCATAGAGACAAAACTGAGAACTCCTTTATTTTGTCAATTTTCAAAGAGCTACTACAATCCATGTTGGTTTTAGAGTTCCAAATTCATCTATCTAAATAGGAGAGAACAGAGGGAAACCTAAATATAAAAACTGCTACTGTAGACGAATGCTTCAACCTAGAAGAACAAAATTTGGTGAGCAAAGTGGGACTTGTGTACTGATCATTACCACCAAGTATCATCAAGATTGGGTGAAAAAATATTTGCTGGTATTTCGGAAACTCGTAATTTCTTAGAAGCTTGGCAACCCCTCTCAATGAAAGTGCTTTTCCACAGTCTGTGCCTAGGGCTACTTGAAGAGGAAACAAACCATAGAGACGGAAATGAGAACTCCTTTATTTTGTCAAGTTTCAAACAGCTACTACCAACCATGTTGGATTTAGAGTTCCAAATTCATCTATCTATATAGGAGAGAACAGAGGGATACCTAAATATAAAAACCGCTACTGTAGACGAACGCTTCAACCTAGAAGAACAAAATTTGGTGAGCCAAGTGGGGATTTGTGTACTGATCATTACCACCAAGTATCATCAAGATTGGGTGAAAAAATATTTGCTGGTATTTCGGAAACTCGTTATTTCTTAGAAGCTTGGCAACCCCTCTCAATAAAAGTGCTTTTCCACTGTGTGTGCCTAGGGCTACTTGAAGAGGAAACAATCCATAGAGACAAAACTGAGAACTCCTTTATTTTGTCAATTTTCAAAGAGCTACTACAAACCATGTTGGATTTAGAGTTCCAAATTCATCTATCTATACAGGAGAGAACAGAGGGAAACCTAAATATAAAAACTGCTACTGTAGACGAACGCTTCAACCTAGAAGAACAAAATTTGGTGAGCCAAGTTTGATTTGTGTACTGATCATTTCCACCATGTATCATCAAGTTTGGGTGAAAAAATATTTGCTGGTATTTCGGAAACTCGTAATTTCTTAGAAGCTTGGCAACCCCTCTCAATGAAAGTGCTTTTCCACATTCTGTGCCTAGGGCTACTTGAAGAGTAAACAAACCATAGAGAAAAAACTGAGAACTCCTTCATTTTGTCAAGTTTCAAAGAGCTACTACAAACCATGTTGGATTTAGAGTTCCAAATTCATCTATCTAAATAGGAGAGAACAGAGGGAAACCTAAATATAAAAACTGCTACTGTAGACGAGCGCTTCAACCTAGAAAAACAGAATTTCGTGAGCCAAGTGGGATTTGTGTACTGATCATCAGCAACAGGTATCATCAAGATTGGCTGAAAAAATATTTGCTGGTATTTCGGAAACTCGTTATTTCTTAGAAGCTTGGCAACCCCTCTCAATGAAAGTACTTTTCCAGAGTCTGTGCCTAGGGCTACTTGAAGAGGAAACAAACCATAGAGACAAAACTGAGAACTCCTTTATTTTGTCAAGTTTCAAAGACCTACTACAAACCATGTTGTATTTAGAGTTCCAAATTCATCTATCTATATAGGAGAGAACAGAGTGAAAACTAAATATAAAAACTGCTACTGTAGACGAACGCTTCAACCTAGAAGAACAAAATTTGGTGAGCCAAGTGGGATTTGTGTACTCATCATTACCACCAATTATCATCAAGATTGCGTGAAAACATATTTGCGGGTATTTCGGAGTCCTTATTTCTTAGAAGCTTGGCAACCCCTCTCAATGAAAGTGCTTTTCCACAGTCTGTGCCTAGGGCTACTTGAAAAGGAAACAAACCATAGAGACAAAACTGAGAACTCCTTTATTTTGTCAATTTTCAAAGAGCGACTACAATCCATGTTGGATTTAGAGTTCCAAATTCATCTATCTATAGAGGAGAGAACAGAGGGAAACCTAAATATAAAAACCGCTACTGTAGACGAACGCTTCAACCTAGAAGAACAAAATTTGGTGAGCCAAGTGGGATTTGTGTACTGATCATTACCACCAACTATCATCAAGATTGGGTGAAAAAATATTTGCTGGTATTTCAGAAATTCATAATTTCTTAGAAGCTTGGCAACCCCTCTCAATGAAAGTGCTTTTCCACAGTCTGTGCCTAGGGCTACTTGAAAAGGAAACAAACCATAGAGACAAAACTGAGAACTCCTTTATTTTGTCAATTTTCAAAGAGCTACTACAATCCATGTTGGATTTAGAGTTCCAAATTCATCTATCTATAGAGGAGAGAACAGAGGGAAACCTAAATATAAAAACTGCTACTGTAGACGAACGCTTCAACCTAGAAGAACAAAATTTGGTGAGCCTAGTGGGATTAGTGTACTGATCATTACCACCAACTATCATCAAGATTGGGTGAAAAAATATTTGCTGGTATTTGGGAATCTCGTTATTTCTTAGAAGCTTGGCAACCCATCTCAATGAAAGTGTTTTCCACAGTCTGTGCCTAGGGCTACTTGAAGAGGAAACAAACCATAGAGACAAAACTGAGAACTCCTTTATTTTGTCACGTTTCAAAGAGCTACTACCAACCATGTTGGATTTAGAGTTCCAAATTCATCTATCTATATAGGAGAGAACAGAGGGATACCTAAATATAAAAACCGCTACTGTAGACGAACGCTTCAACCTAGAAGAACAAAATTTGGTGAGCCAAGTGAGATTTGTGTACTGATCATTACCAGCAAGTATCATCAAGATTGGGTGAAAAAATATTTGCTGGTATTTCGGAAACTCGTTATTTCTTAGAAGCTTGGCAACCCCTCTCAATAAAAGTGCTTTTCCACTGTGTGTGCCTAGGGCTACTTGAAGAGGAAACAATCCATAGAGACAAAACTGAGAACTCCTTTATTTTGTCAATTTTCAAAGAGCTACTACAAACCATGTTGGATTTAGAGTTCCAAATTCATCTATCTATACAGGAGAGAACAGAGGGAAACCTAAATATAAAAACTGCTACTGTAGACGAACGCTTCAACCTAGAAGAACAAAATTTGGTGAGCCAAGTGGGATTTGTGTACTGATCATTACCACCATGTATCATCAAGTTTGGGTGAAAAAATATTTGCTGGTATTTGGGAAACTCGTAATTTCTTAGAAGCTTGGCAACCCCTCTCAATGAAAGTGCTTTTCCACAGTCTGTGCCTAGGGCTACTTGAAGAGGAAACAAACCATAGAGAAAAAACTGAGAACTCCTTCATTTTGTCAAGTTTCAAAGAGCTACTACAAACCATGTTGGATTTAGAGTTCCAAATTCATCTATCTAAATAGGAGAGAACAGAGGGAAACCTAAATATAAAAACTGCTACTGTAGACGAGCGCTTCAACCTAGAAGAACAGAATTTCGTGAGCCAAGTGGGATTTGTGTACTGATCATTACCACCAACTATCATCAAGATTGGGTGAAAAAATATTTGCTGGTATTTCAGAAATTCATAATTTCTTAGAAGCTTGGTAACCCCTCTCAATGAAAGTGCTTTTCCACAGTCTGTGCCTAGGGCTACTTGAAGAGGAAACAAACCATAGAGACAAAACTGAGAACTCCTTTATTTTGTCAGTTTCAAAGAGCTACTACCAACCATGTTGGATTTAGAGTTCCAAATTCATCTATCTATATAGGAGAGAACAGAGGGATACCTAAATATAAAAACCGCTACTGTAGACGAACGCTTCAACCTAGAACAACAAAATTTGGTGAGCCAAGTGGGATTTGTGTACTGATCATTACCACCAAGTATCATCAAGTTTGGGTGAAAAAATATTTGCTGGTATTTCGGAAACTCGTTATTTCTTAGAAGCTTGGCAACCCCTCTCAATAAAAGTGCTTTTCCACTGTGTGTGCCTAGGGCTACTTGAAGAGGAAACAATCCATAGAGACAAAACTGAGAACTCCTGTATTTTGTCAATTTTCAAAGAGCTACTAAAAACCATGTTGGATTTAGAGTTCCAAATTCATCTATCTATACAGGAGAGAACAGAGAGAAACCTAAATATAAAAACTGCTACTGTAGACGAACGCTTCAACCTAGAAGAACAAAATTTGGTGAGCCAAGTGGGTTTGCGTACTGATCATTACCACCATGTATCATCAAGTTTGGGTGAAAAAATATTTGCTGGTATTTCGGAAACTCGTAATTTCTTAGAAGCTTGGCAACCCCTCTCAATGAAAGTGCTTTTCCACAGTCTGTGCCTAGGGCTACTTGAAGAGGAAACAAACCATAGAGAAAAAACTGAGAACTCCTTCATTTTGTCAAGTTTCAAAGAGCTACTACAAACCATGTTGGATTTAGAGTTCCAAATTCATCTATCTATATAGGAGAGAACAGAGGGAAACCTAAATATAAAAACTGCTACTGTAGACGAGCGCTTCAACCTAGAAGAACAGAATTTCGTGAGCCAAGTGGGATTTGTGTACTGATCATCAGCAACAGGTATCATCAAGATTGGCTGAAAAAATATTTGCTGGTATTTCGGAAACTCGTTATTTCTTAGAAGCTTGGCAACCCCTCTCAATGAAAGTACTTTTCCACAGTCTGTGCCTAGGGCTACTTGAAGAGGAAACAAACCATAGAGACAAAACTGAGAACTCCTTTATTTTGTCAAGTTTCAAAGAGCTACTACAAACCATGTTGTATTTAGAGTTCCAAATTCATCTATCTATATAGGAGAGAACAGAGGGAAACCTAAATATAAAAACTGCTACTGTAGACGAACGCTTCAACCTAGAAGAACAAAATTTGGTGAGCCAAGTGGGATTTGTGTACTCATCATTACCACCAATTATCATCAAGATTGGGCGAAAAAATATTTGCGGGTATTTCGGAGTCGTTATTTTTTAGAAGCTTGGCAACCCCTCTCAATGAAAGTGCTTTTCCACAGTCTGTGCCTAGGGCTACTTGAAAAGGAAACAAACCATAGAGACAAAACTGAGAACTCCTTTATTTTGTCAATTTTCAAAGAGCGACTACAATCCATGTTGGATTTAGAGTTCCAAATTCATCTATCTATAGAGGAGAGAACAGAGGGAAACCTAAATATAAAAACTGCTACTGTAGACGAACGCTTCAACCTAGAAGAACAAAATTTGGTGAGCCTAGTGGGATTAGTGTACTGATCATTACCACCAACTATCATCAAGATTGGGTGAAAAAATATTTGCTGGTATTTGGGAATCTCGTTATTTCTTAGAAGCTTGGCAACCCATCTCAATGAAAGTGTTTTCCACAGTCTGTGCCTAGGGCTACTTGAAGAGGAAACAAACCATAGAGACAAAACTGAGAACTCCTTTATTTTGTCAAGTTTCAAAGAGCTACTACCAACCATGTTGGATTTAGAGTTCCAAATTCATCTATCTATATAGGAGAGAACAGAGGGATACCTAAATATAAAAACCGCTACTGTAGACGAACGCTTCAACCTAGAAGAACAAAATTTGGTGAGCCAAGTGGGATTTGTGTACTGATCATTACCACCAAGTATCATCAAGATTGGGTGAAAAAATATTTGCTGGTATTCGGAAACTCCTTATTTCTTAGAAGCTTGGCAACCCCTCTCAATAAAAGTGCTTTTCCACTGTGTGTGCCTAGGGCCACTTGAAGAGGAAACAATCCATAGAGACAAACCTGAGAACTCCTTTATTTTGTCAATTTTCAAAGAGCTACTACAAACCATGTTGAATTTAGAGTTCCAAATTCATCTATCTATACAGGAGAGAACAGAGGGAAACCTAAATATAAAAACTGCTACTGTAGACGAACGCATCAACCTAGAAGAATAAAATTTGGTGAGCCTAGTGGGATTAGTGTACTGATCATTACCACCAAGTATCATCAAGATTGGGTGAAAAAATATTTGCTGGTATTTGGGAATCTCGTTATTTATTAGAAGCTTGGCAATCCCTCTCAATGAAAGGGCTTTTCCACAGTCTGTGCCTAGGGCTACTTGAAGAGGAAAGAAACCATAGAGACAAAACTGAGAACTCCTTTATTTTGTAAAGTTTCAAAGAGCTACTACAAACCATGTTGTATTTAGAGTTCCAAATTCATCTATCTATATAGGAGAGAACAGAGTGAAACCTAAATATAAAAACTGCTACTGTAGACGAACGTTTCAACCTAGAAGAACAAAATTTGGTGAGCCACGTGGGATTTGTGTACTCATCATTACCACCAATTATCATCAAGATTGGGTGAAAAAATATTTGCTGGTATTTGGGAATCTCGTTATTTCTTAGAAGCTTGGCAACCCATCTCAATGAAAGTTCTTTCCACAGTCTGAGCCTAGGGCTACTTTAAGAGGAAACAAACCATAGAGACAAAACTGAGAACTCCTTTATTTTGTCAAGTTTCAAAGAGCTACTACACACCATGTTGGATTTAGAGTTCCAAATTTATCCATCTATATAGGAGAGAACAGAGGGAAACCTAAATATAAAGACTGCTACTGTAGACGAACGCTTCAACCTAGAAGAACAAAATTTGGTGTGCAAAGTGGGATTTGTGTACTGATCATTACCACCAAGTATCATCAAGATTGGGTGAAAAAATATTTGCTGGTATTTCGGAAACTCGTAATTTCTTAGAAGCTTGGCAACCCGTCTCAATGAAAGTGCTTTTCCACAGTCTCTGCCTAGGGCTACTTGAAGAGGAAACAATCCATAGAGACAAAACTGAGAACTCCTTTATTTTGTCAATTTTCAAAGAGCTACTACAAACCATGTTGGATTTAGAGTTCCAAATTCATCTATCTATACAGGGGAGAACAGATGGAAACCTAAATATAAAAACTGCTACTGTAGACGAACGCTTCAACCTAGAAGAACAAAATTTGGTGAGCCAAGTGGGATTTGTGTACTGATCATTACCACCAAGTATCATCAAGATTGGGTGAAAAAATATTTGCTTGTATTTCGGAAACTCGTAATTTCTTAGAAGCTTGGCAACCCCTCTCAATGAAAGTGCTTTTCCACAGTCTGTGCCTAGGGCTACTTGAAGAGGAAAGAAACCATAGAGACAAAACTGAGAACTCCTTTATTTTGTCAAGTTTCAAAGAGCTACTACAAACCATGTGTATTTAAAGTTCCAAATTCATCTATCTAAATAGGAGAGAACAGAATGAAACCTATGTATAAAAACTGCTACTGTAGAAGAATGCTTCAACCTAGAAGAACAAAATTTGGTGAGCAAAGTGGGATTTGTGTACTGATCATTACCACCAAGTATCATCAATATAGGGTGAAAAAATATTTGCTGGTATTTCGGAAACTCGTAATTTCTTAGAAGCTTGGCAATCGATCTCAATGAAAGGGCCTTTCCACAGTCTGTGCCTAAGGCTACTTGAAGAGGAAACAATCCATAGATACAAAACTGAGAACTCCTTTATTTTGTCAATTTTCAAAGATCTACTACAAACCATGTTGGATTTAGAGTTCCAAATTCATCTATCTATACAGGAGAGAACAGAGGGAAACCTAAATATAAAAACTGCTACTGTAGACGAACGCTTCAACCTAGAAGAACAAAATTTGGTGAGCCAAGTGGGATTTGTGTACTGATCATTACCACCATGTATCATCAAGATTGGGTGAAAAAATATTTGCTGGTATTTCGCAAACTCGTAATTTCTTAGAAGCTTGGCAACCCCTCTCAATGAAAGTGCTTTTCCACAGTCTGTGCCTAGGGCTACTTGAAGAGGAAACAAACCATAGAGACAAAACTGAGAACTCCTTTATTTTGTCAAGTTTCAAAGAGCTACTACAAACCATGTTGGATTTAGAGTTCCAAATTCATCTATCTATATAGGAGAGAACAGAGGGAAACCTAAATATAAAAACTGCTACTGTAGACGAACGCTTGAACCTAGAAGAACAGAATTTGGTGAGCCAAGTGGGATTTCTGTACTGATCATCAGCAACAGGTATCATCAAGATTGGCTGAAAAAATATTTGCTGGTATTTCGAAAACTCGTTATTTCTTAGAAGCTTGGCAACCCCTCTCAATGAAAGTTCTTTTCCACAGTCTGTGCTTGGGCTACTTGAAGAGGAAACAAACCATAGAGACAAAACTGAGAACTCCTTTATTTTGTCAAGTTTCAAAGAGCTACTACAAACCATGTTGTATTTAGAGTTGAAAAATTCATCTATCTATATAGGAGAGAACAGAGTGAAACCTAAATATAAAAACTGCTACTGTAGACGAACGCTTCAACCTAGAAGAACAAAATTTGGTGAGCCAAGTGGGATTTGTGTACTCATCATTACCACCAATTATCATCAAGATTGGGTGAAAAAATATTTGCGGGTATTTCGGATTCTTTATTTCTTAGAAGCTTGGCAACCCCTCTCAATGAAAGTGCTTTTCCACAGTCTGTGCCTAGGGCTTCTTGAAAAGGAAACAAACCTTAGAGACAAAACTGAGAACTCCTTTATTTTTTCAAGTTTCAAAGAGCTACTACAAACCATGTTGGATTTAGAGTTCCAAATTCATCTATCTATATAGGAGAGAACAGAGGGAAACCTAAATATAAAAACTGCTACTGTAGACGAACGCTTCAACCTAGAAGAACAGAATTTGGTGAGCCAAGTGGGATTTGTGTACTGATCATCAGCAACAGGTATCATCAAGATTGGCTGAAAAAATATTTGCTGGTATTTCGGAAACTCGTTATTTCTTAGACGCTTGGCAACCCCTCTCAATGAAAGTGCTTTTCCACAGTCTGTGCCTAGGGCTACTTGAAGAGGAAACAAACCATAGAGACAAAACTGAGAACTCCTTTATTTTGTCAAGTTTCAAAGTGCTAAAAAAACCATGTTGGATTTAGAGTTCCAAATTCATCTATCTAAATAGGAGAGAACAGAATGAAACCTATTTATAAAGACTGCTACTGTAGACGAATGCTTCAACCTAGCAGAACAAAATTTGGTGAGCAAAGTGGGATTTGTTTACTGATCATTACCACCTAGTATCATCAAGATTGGGTGAAAAAATATTTGCTGGTATTTCGGAAACTCGTAATTTCTTAGAAGCTTGGCAACCCCTCTCAATGAAAGTGCTTTTCCACAGTCTGTGCCTAGGGCTACTTGAAGAGGAAACAAACCATAGAGACAAAACTGAGAACTCCTTTATTTTGCCAAGTTTCAAAGAGCTACTACCAACCATGTTGGATTTAGAGTTCCAAATTCATCTATCTATAGAGGAGAGAACAGAGGGAAACCTAAATATAAAAACTGCTACTGTAGACGAACGCTTCAACCTAGAAGAACAAAATTTGGTGAGCCTAGTGGGATTAGTGTACTGATCATTACCACCAACTATCATCAAGATTGGGTGAAAAAATATTTGCTGGTATTTGGGAATCTCGTTATTTCTTAGAAGCTTGGAAACCCATCTCAATGAAAGTGTTTTCCACAGTCTGTGCCTTGGGCTACTTGAATAGGAAACAAACCATAGAGACAAAACTGAGAACTCCTTTATTTTGTCAAGTTTCAAAGAGCTACTACCAACCATGTTGGATTTAGAGTTCCAAATTCATCTATCTATATAGGAGAGAACAGAGGGATACCTAAATATAAAAACCGCTACTGTAGACGAACGCTTCAACCTAGAAGAACAAAATTTGGTGAGCCAAGTGGGATTTGTGTACTGATAATTACCACCAAGTATCATCAAGATTGGGTGAAAAAATATTTGCTGGTATTCGGAAACTCGTTATTTCTTAGAAGCTTGGCAACCCCTCTCAATAAAAGTGCTTTTCCACTGTGTGTGCCTAGGGCTACTTGAAGTGGAAACAATCCATAGAGACAAAACTGAGAACTCCTTTATTTTGTCAATTTTCAAAGAGCTACTACAAACAATGTTGGATTTAGAGTTCCAAATTCATCTATCTATACAGGAGAGAACAGAGGGAAACCTAAATATAAAAACTGCTACTGTAGACGAACGCTTCAACCTAGAAGAACAAAATTTGGTGAGCCAAGTGGGATTTGTTTACTGATCATTACCACCATGTATCATCAAGTTTGGGTGAAAAAATATTTGCTGGTATTTCGGAAACTCGTAATTTCTTAGAAGCTTGGCAACCCCTCTCAATGAAAGTGCTTTTCCACAGTCTGTGCCTAGGGCTACTTGAAGAGGAAACAAACCATAGAGAAAAAACTGAGAACTCCTTCATTTTGTCAAGTTTCAAAGAGCTACTACCAACCATGTTGGATTTAGAGTTCCAAATTCATCTATCTATATAGGAGAGATCAGAGGATAACCTAAATATAAAAACTGCTACTGTAGACGAACGCTTCAACCTAGAAGAACAGAATTTGGTGAGCCAAGTGGGATTTGTGTACTGATCATCAGCAACAGGTATCATCAAGATTGGCTGAAAAAATATTGGCTGGTATTTCGGAAACTCGTTATTTCTTAGAAGCTTGGCAACCCCTCTCAATGAAAGTGCTTTTCCACAGTCTCTGCCTAGGCTACTTGAAGAGGAAACAATCCGTAGAGACAAAACTGAGAACTCCTTTATTTTGTAAAGTTTCAAAGAGCTACTACAAACCATGTTGTATTTAGAGTTCCAAATTCATCTATCTATATAGGAGAGAACAGAGTGAAACCTAAATATAAAAACTGCTACTGTAGACGAACGCTTCAACCTAGAAGAACAAAATTTGGTGAGCCACGTGGGATTTGTGTACTCATCATTACCACCAATTATCATCAAGATTGGGTGAAAAAATATTTGCTGGTATTTGGGAATCTCGTTATTTCTTAGAAGCTTGGCAACCCATCTCAATGAATGTTCTTTCCACAGTCTGAGCCTAGGGCTACTTTAAGAGGAAACAAACCATAGAGACAAAACTGAGAACTCCTTTATTTTGTCAAGTTTCAAAGAGCTACTACAAACCATGTTGGATTTAGAGTTCCAAATTTATCCATCTATATAGGAGAGAACAGAGGGAAACCTAAATATAAAGACTGCTACTGTAGACGAACGCTTCAACCTAGAAGAACAAAATTTGGTGAGCAAAGTGGGATTTGTGTACTGATCATTACCACCAAGTATCATCAAGATTGGGTGAAAAAATATTTGCTGGTATTTCGGAAACTCGTAATTTCTTAGAAGCTTGGAAACCCTCTCAATGAAAGTGCTTTTCCACAGTCTCTGCCTAGGGCTACTTGAAGAGGAAACAATCCATAGAGACAAAACTGAGAACTCCTTTATTTTGTCAATTTTCAAAGAGCTACTACAAACCATGTTGGATTTAGAGTTCCAAATTCATGTATCTATACAGGGGAGAACAGAGGGAAACCTAAATATAAAAACTGCTACTGTAGACGAACGCTTCAACCAAGAAGAACAAAATTTCGTGAGCCAAGTGGGATTTGTGTACTGATCATTACCACCATGTATCATCAAGATTGGGTGAAAAAATATTTGCTTGTATTTCGGAAACTCTTTATTTCTTAGAAGCTTGGCAACCCCTCTCAATGAAAGTGCTTTTCCACAGTCTGTGCCTAGGGCTACTTGAAGAGGTAAGAAACCATAGAGACAAAACTGAGAACTCCTTTATTTTGTCAAGTTTCAAAGAGCTACTACAAACCATGTTGGATTTAGAGTTCCAAATTCATCTATCTAAATAGGAGAGAACAGAATGAAACCTATGTATAAAAACTGCTACTGTAGAAGAATGCTTCAACCTAGAAGAACAAAATTTGGTGAGCAAAGTGGGATTTGTGTACTGATCATTACCACCAAGTATCATCAAGATAGGGTGAAAAAATATTTGCTGGTATTTCGGAAACTCGTAATTTCTTAGAAGCTTGGCAATCCCTCTCAATGAAAGGGCCTTTCCACAGTCTGTGCCTAAGGCTACTTGAAGAGGAAACAATCCATAGAGACAAAACTGAGAACTCCTTTATTTTGTCAATTTTCAAAGAGCTACTAAAAACCATGTTGGATTTAGAGTTCCAAATTCATCTATCTATACAGGAGAGAACAGAGGGAAACCTAAATATAAAAACTGCTACTGTAGACGAACGCTTCAACCTAGAAGAACAAAATTTGGTGAGCCAAGTGGGATTTGTGTACTGATCATTACCACCATGTATCATCAAGATTGGGTGAAAAAATATTTGCTGGTATTTCGCAAACTCGTAATTTCTTAGAAGCTTGGCAACCCCTCTCAATGAAAGTGCTTTTCCACAGTCTGTGCCTAGGGCTACTTGAAGAGGAACAAACCATAGAGACAAAACTGAGAACTCCTTTATTTTGTCAAGTTTCAAAGAGCTACTACAAACCATGTTGGATTTAGAGTTCCAAATTCATCTATCTATATAGGAGAGAACAGAGAGAAACCTAAATATAAAAACTGCTACTGTAGACGAACGCTTGAACCTAGAAGAACAGAATTTGGTGAGCCAAGTGGGATTTGTGTACTCATCATTACCACCAATTATCATCAAGATTGGGTGAAAAAATATTTGCGGGTATTTCGGATTCTTTATTTCTTAGAAGCTTGGTAACCCCTCTCAATGAAAGTGCTTTTCCACAGTCTGTGCCTAGGGCTACTTGAAAAGGAAACAAACCTTAGAGACAAAACTGAGAACTCCTTTATTTTTTCAAGTTTCAAAGAGCTACTACAAACCATGTTGGATTTAGAGTTCCAAATTCATCTATCTATATAGGAGAGAACAGAGGGAAACCTAAATATAAAAACTGCTACTGTAGACGAACGCTTCAACCTAGAAGCACAGAATTTGGTGAGCCAAGTGGGATTTGTGTACTGATCATCAGCAACAGGTATCATCAAGATTGGCTGAAAAAATATTTGCTGGTATTTCGGAAACTCGGTATTTCTTAGACGCTTGGCAACCCATCTCAATGAAAGTGCTTTTCCACAGTCTGTGCCTAGGGCTACTTGAAGAGGAAACAAACCATAGAGACAAAACTGAGAACTCCTTTATTTTGTCAAGTTTCAAAGAGCTAAAAAACCATGTTGGATTTAGAGTTCCAAATTCATCTATCTAAATAGGAGAGAACAGAATGAAACCTATTTATAAAAACTGCTACTGTAGACGAATGCTTCAACCTAGCAGAACAAAATTTGGTGAGCAAAGTGGGATTTGTTTACTGATCATTACCACCTAGTATCATCAAGATTGGGTGAAAAAATATTTGCTGGTATTTCGGAAACTCGTAATTTCTTAGAAGCTTGGCAACCCCTCTCAATGAAAGTGCTTTTCCACAGTCTGTGCCTAGGGCTACTTGAAGAGGAAACAAACCATAGAGACAAAACTGAGAACTCCTTTATTTTGTCAAGTTTCAAAGAGCTACTACCAACCATGTTGGATTTAGAGTTCCAAATTCATCTATGTATATAGGAGAGAACAGAGGGAAACCTAAATATAAAAACTGCTACTGTAGACGAACGCTTCAACCTAGAAGAACAAAATTTGGTGAGCCACGTGGGATTTGTGTACTGATCATTACCACCATGTATCATCAAGATTGGGTGAAAAAATATTTGCTGGTATTTGGGAATCTCGTTATTTCTTAGAAGCTTGGCAACCCATCTCAATGAAAGTGCTTTCCACAGTCTGAGCCTAGGGCTACTTTAAGAGGAAACAAACCATAGAGACAAAACTGAGAACTCCTTTATTTTGTCAAGTTTCAAAGAGCTACTACAAACCATGTTGGATTTAGAGTTCCAAATTTATCCATCTATATAGGAGAGAACAGAGGGAAACCTAAATATAAAGACTGCTACTGTAGACGAACGCTTCAACCTAGAAGAACAAAATTTGGTGAGCAAAGTGGGATTTGTGTACTGATCATTACCACCAAGTATCATCAAGATTGGGTGAAAAAATATTTGCTGGTATTTCGGAAACTCGTAATTTCTTAGAAGCTTGGCAACCCCTCTCAATGAAAGTGCTTTTCCACAGTCTCTGCCTAGGGCTACTTGAAGAGGAAACAATCCATAGAGACAAAACTGAGAACTCCTTTATTTTGTCAATTTTCAAAGAGCTACTACAAACCATGTTGGATTTAGAGTTCCAAATTCATCTATCTATACAGGGGAGAACAGAGGAAACCTAAATATAAAAACTGCTACTGTAGACGAACGCTTCAACCTAGAAGAACAAAATTTGGTGAGCCAAGTGGGATTTGTGTACTGATCATTACCACCATGTATCATAAAGATTGGGTGAAAAAATATTTGCTTGTATTTCGGAAACTCGTAATTTCTTAGAAGCTTGGCAACCCCTCTCAATGAAAGTGCTTTTCCACAGTCTGTGCCTAGGGCTACTTGAAGAGGAAAGAAACCATAGAGACAAAACTGAGAACTCCTTTATTTTGTCAAGTTTCAAAGAGCTACTACAAACCATGTTGGATTTAGAGTTCCAAATTCATCTATCTAAACAGGAGAGAACAGAATGAAACCTATGTATAAAAACTGCTACTGTAGAAGAATGCTTCAACCTAGAAGAACAAAATTTGGTGAGCAAAGTGGGATTTGTGTACTGATCATTACCACCAAGTATCATCAAGATAGGGTGAAAAAATATTTGCTGGTATTTCGGAAACTCGTAATTTCTTAGAAGCTTGGCAATCCCTCTCAATGAAAGGCCTTTCCACAGTCTGTGCCTAAGGCTACTTGAAGAGGAAACAATCCATAGAGACAAAACTGAGAACTCCTTTATTTTGTCAAGTTTCAAAGAGCTACTACAATCCATGTTGGATTTAGAGTTCCAAATTCATCTATGTATATAGGAGAGAACAGAGGGATACCTAAATATAAAAACCGCTACTTTAGACGAACGCTTCAACCTAGAAGAACAAAATTTGGTGAGCCAAGTGGGATTTGTGTACTGATCATTACGACCAAGTATCATGAAGTTTGGGTGAAAAAATATTTGCTGGTATTTCGGAAACTCGTTATTTCTTAGAAGATTGGCAACCCCTCTCAATGAAACTGCTTTTCCACTGTGTGTGCCTAGGGCTACTTGAAGAGGAAACAATCCATAGAGACAAAACTGAGAACTCCTTTATTTTGTCAATTTTCAAAGAGCTACTAAAAACCATGTTGGATTTAGAGTTCCAAATTCATCTATCTATACAGGAGAGAACAGAGGGAAACCTAAATATAAAAACTGCTACTGTAGACGAACGCTTCAACCTAGAAGAACAAAATTGGTGAGCCAAGTGGGATTTGTGTACTGATCATTACCACCATGTATCATCAAGATTGGGTGAAAAAAATATTTGCTGGTATTTCGGAAACTCGTAATTTCTTAGAAGCTTGGCAACCCCTCTCAATGAAAGTGCTTTTCCACAGTCTGTGCCTAGGGCTACTTGAAGAGGAAACAAACCATAGAGACAAAACTGAGAACTCCTTTATTTTGTCAAGTTTCACAGAGCTACTACAAACCATGTTGGATTTAGAGTTCCAAATTCATCTATCTATATAGGAGAGAACAGAGGGAAACCTAAATATAAAAACTGCTACTGTAGACGAACGCTTGAACCTAGAAGAACAGAATTTGGTGAGCCAAGTGGGATTTCTGTACTGATCATCAGCAACAGGTATCATCAAGATTGGCTGAAAAAATATTTGCTGGTATTTCGGAAACTCGTTATTTCTTAGAAGCTTGGCAACCCCTCTCATGAAAGTTCTTTTCCACAGTCTATGCCTAGGGCTACTTGAAGAGGAAACAAACCATAGAGACAAAACTGAGAACTCCTTTATTTTGTCAAGTTTCAAAGAGCTACTACAAACCATGTTGTATTTAGAGTTCCAAATTCATCTATCTATATAGGAGAGAACAGAGTGAAACCTAAATATAAAAACTGCTACTCTAGACGAACGCTTCAACCTAGAAGAACAAAATTTGGTGAGCCAAGTGGATTTGTGTACTCATCATTACCACCAATTATCATCAAGATTGGGTGAAAAAATATTTGCGGTATTTTGGATTCTTTATTTCTTAGAAGCTTGGCAAACCCTCTCAATGAAAGTGCTTTTCCACAGTCTGTGCCTAGGCCTCTTGAAGAGGAAACAAACCATAGAGACAAAACTGAGAACTCCTTTATTTGTCAAGTTTCAAAGAGCTACTACAAACCATGTTGGATTTAGAGTTCCAAATTCATCTATCTATATAGGAGAGAACAGAGGGAAACCTAAATATAAAAACTGCTACTGTAGACGAACGCTTGAACCTAGAAGAACAGAATTTGGTGAGCCAAGTGGGATTTCTGTACTGATCATCAGCAACAGGTATCATCAAGATTGGCTGAAAAAATATTTGCTGGTATTTCGGAAACTCGTTATTTCTAGAAGCTGGCAACCCCTCTCAATGAAAGTTCTTTTCCACAGTCTATGCCTAGGGCTACTTGAAGAGGAAACAAACCATAGAGACAAAACTGAGAACTCCTTTATTTTGTCAAGTTTCAAAGAGCTACTACAAACCATGTTGTATTTAGAGTTCCAAATTCATCTATCTATATAGGAGAGAACAGAGTGAAACCTAAATGTAAAAACTGCTACTGTAGACGAACGCTTCAACCTAGAAGAACAAAATTTGGTGAGCCAAGTGGGATTTGTGTACTCATCATTACCACCAATTATCATCAAGATTGGGTGAAAAAATATTTGCGGGTTTTTCGGATTCTTTATTTCTTAGAAGCTTGGCAACCCCTCTCAATGAAAGTGCTTTTCCACAGTCTGTGCCTAGGGCTACTTGAAAAGGAAACAAACCTTAGAGAAAAAACTGAGAACTCCTTTATTTTTTCAAGTTTCAAAGAGCTACTACAAACCATGTTGGATTTAGAGTTCCAAATTCATCTATCTATATAGGAGAGAACAGAGGGAAACCTAAATATAAAAACTGCTACTGTAGACGAACGCTTCAACCTAGAAGAACAGAATTTGGTGAGCCAAGTGGGATTTGTGTACTGATCATCAGCAACAGGTATCATCAAGATTGGCTGAAAAAATATTTGCTGGCATTTCGGAAACTCGTTATTTCTTAGACGCTTGGCAACCCCTCTCAATGAAAGTGCTTTTCCACAGTCTGTGCCTAGGGCTACTTGAAGAGGAAACAAACCATAGAGACAAAACTGAGAACTCCTTTATTTTGTCAAGTTTCAAAGAGCTAAAAACACCATGTTGGATTTAGAGTTTCAAATTCATCTATCTAAATAGGAGAGAACAGAAATAAACCTATTTATATAAACTGCTACTGTAGACGAACGCTTCAACCTAGAAGAACAAAATTTGGTGAGCCACGTGGGATTTGTGTACTGATCATTACCCCCAAGTATCATCAAGATTGGGTGAAAAAATATTTGCTGGTATTTCGGAAACTCGTTATTTCGTAGAAGCTTGGCCACCCCTCTCAATTAAAGTGCTTTCCACAGTCTGTGCCTAGGGCTACTTGAAGAGGAAACAAACCATAGAGACAAAACTGAGAACTCCTTTATTTTGTCAAGTTTCAAAGAGCTACTACAAACCATGTTGGATTTAGAGTTCCAAATTCATCTATCTATATAGGAGAGAACAGAGGGAAACCTAAATATAAAAACTGCTACTGTAGACGAACGCTTCAACCTAGAAGAACAAAATTTGGTGAGCCAAGTGGGATTTGTGTACTGATCATACCACCAAGTATCATCAAGATTGGGTGAAAAAATATTTGCTGGTATTTCGGAAACTCGTAATTTCTTAGAAGCTTGGCAACCCCTCTCAATGAAAGTGCTTTTCCACAGTCTGTGCCTAGGGCTACTTGAAGAGGAAACAATCCATAGAGAGAAAACTGAGAACTCCTTTATTTTGTCAATTTTCAAAGAGCTACTACAAACCATGTTGGATTTAGAGTTCCAAATTCATCTATCTATACAGGAGAGAACAGAGGGAAACCTAAATATAAAAACTGCTACTGTAGACGAACGCTTCAACCTAGAAGAACAAAATTTGGTGAGCCAAGTGGGATTTGTGTACTGATCATTACCACCATGTATCATCAAGATTGGGTGAAAAAATATTTGCTGGTATTTCGGAAACTCGTAATTTCTTAGAAGCTTGGCAACCCCTCTCAATGAAAGTGCTTTTCCACAGTCTGTGCCTAGGGCTACTTGAAAAGGAAACAAACCTTAGAGACAAAACTGAGAACTCCTTTATTTTTTCAAGTTTCAAAGAGCTACTACAAACCATGTTGGATTTAGAGTTCCAAATTCATCTATCTATATAGGAGAGAACAGAGGGAAACCTAAATATAAAAACTGCCACTGTAGATGAACGCTTCAACCTAGAAGAACAGAATTTGGTGAGCCAAGTTGGATTTGTGTACTGATCATCAGCAACAGGTATCATCAAGATTGGCTGAAAAAATATTTGCTGGTATTTCGGAAACTCGTTATTTCTTAGACGCTTGGCAACCCCTCTCAATGAAAGTGCTTTTCCACAGTCTGTGCCTAGGGCTACTTGAAGAGAAAACAAACCATAGATACAAATCTGAGAACTCCTTTATTTTGTCAAGTTTCAAAGAGCTAAAAAAACCATGTTGGATTTAGAGTTCCAAATTCATCTATCTAAATAGGAGAGAACAGAATGAAACCTATATATAAAAACTGCTACTGTAGACGAATGCTTCAACCTAGCAGAACAAAATATGGTGAGCAAAGTGGGATTTGTTTACTGATCATTACCACCAAGTATCATCAAGATTGGGTTAAAAAATATTTGCTGGTATTTCGGAAACTCGTAATTTCTTAGAAGCTTGGCAACCCCTCTCAATGAAAGTGCTTTTCCACAGTCTGTGCCTAGGGCTACTTGAAGAGGAAACAAACCATAGAGACAAAACTGAGAACTCCTTTATTTTGTCAAGTTTCAAAGAGCTACTACCAACCATGTTGGATTTTGAGTTCCAAATTCATCTATGTATATAGGAGAGAACAGAGGGAAACCTAAATATAAAAACTGCTACTGTAGACGAACGCTTCAACCTAGAAGAACAAAATTTGGTGAGCCAAGTGGGATTTGTGTACTGATCATTACCACCAAGTATCATCAAGATTGGCTGAAAATATATTTGCTGGTATTTCGGAAACTCGTTATTTCGTAGAAGCTTGGCAACCCCTCTCAATTAAAGTGCTTTCCACAGTCTGTGCCTAGGGCTACTTGAAGAGGAAACAAACCATAGAGACAAAACTGAGAACTCCTTTATTTTGTCAAGTTTCAAAGAGGTACTAGAAACCATGTAGGATTTAGAGTTCCAAATTCATCTATCTATATAGGAGAGAACAGAGGGAAACCTAAATATAAAAACTGCTACTGTAGACGAACGCTTCAACCTAGAAGAACAAAATTTGGTGAGCAAAGTGGGATTTGTGTACTGATCATTACCACCAAGTATCATCAAGATTGGGTGAAAAATATTTGCTGGTATTTCGGAAACTCGTAATTTCTTAGAAGCTTGGCAAACCCTCTCAATGAAAGTGCTTTTCCACAGTCTGTGCCTAGGGCTACTTGAAGAGGAAACAATCCATAGAGACAAAACTGAGAACTCCTTTATTTTGTCAATTTTCAAAGAGCTACTACAAACCATGTTGGATTTAGAGTTCCAAATTCATCTATCTATACAGGAGAGAACAGAGGGAAACCTAAATATAAAAACTGCTACTGTAGACGAACGCTTCAACCTAGAAGAACAAAATTTGGTGAGCCAAGTGGGATTTGTGTACTGATCATTACCACCATGTATCATCAAGATTGGGTGAAAAAATATTTGCTGGTATTTCGGAAACTCGTAATTTCTTAGAAGCTTGGCAACCCCTTTCAATGAAAGTGCTTTTCCACAGTCTGTGCCTAGGGCTACTTGAAGAGGAAACAAACCATAGAGACAAAACTGAGAACTCCTTTATTTTGTCAAGTTTCAAAGAGCTACTACCAACCATGTTGGATTTAGAGTTCCAAATTCATCTATCTATATAGGAGAGAACAGAGGGATACCTAAATATATAAACCGCTACTGTAGACGAACGCTTCAACCTAGAAGAACAAAATTTGGTGAGCCAAGTGGGATTTGTGTACTGATCATTACCACCAAGTATCATCAAGATTGGGTGAAAAAATATTTGCTGGTATTCGGAAACTCGTTATTTCTTAGAAGCTTGGCAACCCCTCTCAATAAAAGTGCTTTTCCACTGTGTGTGCCTAGGGCCACTTGAAGAGGAAACAATCCATAGAGACAAAACTGAGAACTCCTTTATTTTGTCAATTTTCAAAGAGCTACTACAAACCATGTTGGATTTAGAGTTCCAAATTCATCTATCTAAATAGGAGAGAACAGAATGTAACCTATATATAAAAACTGCTACTGTAGACGAATGCTTCAACCTAGAAGAACAAAATTTGGTGAGCCAAGTGGGATTTATGTACTGATCATCAGCAAAAGGTATCATCAAGATTGGCTGAAAAAATATTTGCTGGTATTTCGGAAACTCGTTATTTCTTAGAAGCTTGGCAACCCCTCTCAATGAAAGTGCTTTTCCACAGTCTGTGCCTAGGGCAACTTGAAGAGGAAACAAACCATAGAGACAAAACTGAGAACTCCTTTATTTTTTCAAGTTTCAAAGAGCTACTAAAAACCATGTTGGATTTAGAGTTCCAAATTCATCTATCTAAATAGGAGAGAACAGAATGAAACCTATATATAAAAACTGCTACTGTAGACGAATGCTTCAACCTAGAAGAACAAAATTTGGTGAGCAAAGTGGGATTTGTGTACTGATCATTACCACCAAGTATCATCAAGATTGGGTGAAAAAATATTTGCTGGTATTTCGGAAACTCGTAATTTCTTAGAAGCTTGGCAACCCCTCTCAATGAAAGTGCTTTTCCACAGTCTGTGCCTAGGGCTACTTGAAGAGGAAACAAACCATAGAGACAAAACTGAGAACTCGTTTATTTTGACAAGTTTCATAGAGCTACTACAATCCATGTTGGATTTAGAGTTCCAAATTCATCTATGTATATAGGAGAGAACAGAGGGATACCTAAATATAAAAACCGCTACTGTAGACGAACGCTTCAACCTAGAAGAACAAAATTTGGTGAGCCAAGTGGGATTTGTGTACTGGTCATTACCACCAAGTATCATCAAGATTGGGTGAAAAAATATTTGCTGGTATTTCGGAAACTCGTTATTTCTTAGAAGCTTGGCTACCCCTCTCAATGAAACTGCTTTTCCACTGAGTGTGCCTAGGGCTACTTGAAGAGGAAACAATCCGTAGAGACAAAACTGAGAACTCCTTTATTTTGTCAGTTTTCAAAGAGCTACTAAATCCATGTTGGATTTAGAGTTCCAAATTCATCTATCTATACAGGAGAGAACAGAGGGAAACCTAAATATAAAAACCGCTACTGTAGACGAACGCTTCAACCTAGAAGAACAAAATTTGGTGAGCCAAGTGGGATTTGTGTACTGATCATTACCACCAAGTATCATCAAGAATGGGTGAAAAAATATTTGCTGGTATTTCGGAAACTCGTTATTTCTTAGAGGCTTGGCAACCCCTCTCAATGAAACTGCTTTTCCACAGTGTGTGCCTAGGGCTACTTGAAGAGAAAACAATCCATAGAGACAAAACTGAGAACTCCTTTATTTTGTCAATTTTCAAAGAGCTACTACAAACCATGTTGGATTTAGAGTTCCAAATTCATCTATCTATACAGGAGAGAACAGAGGAAAACCTAAATGTAAAAACTGCTACTGTAGACGAACGCTTCAACCTAGAAGAACAAAATTTGGTGAGCCAAGTGGGATTTGTGTACTGATCATTACCACCAAGTATCATCAAGATTGGGTGAAAAAATATTTGCTGGTATTTCGGAAACTCGTAATTTCTTAGAAGCTTGGCAACCCCTCTCAATGAAAGTGCTTTTCCACAGTCTGTGCCTAGGGTTACTTGAAGAGGAAACAAATCATAGAGACAAAACTGAGAACTCCTTTATTTTCTCACGTTTCAAAGAGCTACTAGAAACCATGTTGGATTTAGAGTTCCAAATTCATCTATCTATATAGGAGAGAACAGAGGGAAACCTAAATATAAAAACTGCTACTGTAGACGAACGCTTCAACCTAGAAGAACAGAATTTGGTGAGCCAAGTGGGATTTGTGTACTGATCATCAGCAACAGGTATCATCAAGATTGGCTGAAAAAATATTTGCTGGTATTTCGGAAACTCGTTATTTCTTAGAAGCTTGGCAACCCCTCTCAATGAAAGTGCTTTTCCACAGTCTGTGCCTAGGGCAACTTGAAGAGGAAACAAACCATAGAGACAAAACTGAGAACTCCTTTATTTTGTCAAGTTTCAAAGAGCTACTAAAAACCATGTTGGATTTAGAGTTCCAAATTCATCTATCTAAATAGAAGAGAACAGAATGAAACCTATATATAAAAACGGCTACTGTAGACGAATGCTTCAACCTAGAAGAACAAAATTTGTTGAGCAAAGTGGGATTTGTGTACTGATCATTACCACCAAGTATCATCAAGATTGGGTGAAAAAATATTTGCTGGTATTTTGGAAACTCGTAATTTCTTAGAAGCTTGGCAACCCCTCTCAATGAAAGTGCTTTTCCACAGTCTGTGCCTAGGGCTACTTGAAGAGGAAACAAACCATAGAGACAAAACTGAGAACTCCTTTATTTTGTCAAGTTTCAAAGAGCTACTAGAATCCATGTTGGATTTAGAGTTCCAAATTCATCTATGTATATAGGAGAGAACAGAGGGATACCTAAATATAAAAACCGCTACTGTAGACGAACGTTTCAACCTAGAAGAACAAAATTTTTTGAGCCAAGTGGGATTTGTGTACTGATCATTACGACCAAGTATCATCAAGATTGGGTGAAAAAATATTTGCTGGTATTTCGGAAACTCGTTATTTCTTAGAAGCTTGGCAACCCCTCTCAATGAAACTGCTTTTCCACTGTGTGTGCCTAGGGCTACTTGAAGAGGAAACAATCCGTAGAGACAAAAGTGAGAACTCCTTTATTTTGTCAATTTTCAAAGAGCTACTAAAAACCATGTTGGATTTAGAGTTCCAAATTCATCTATCTATACAGGAGAGAACAGAGGGAAACCTAAATATAAAAACTGCTACTGTAGACGAACGCTTCAACCTAGAAGAACAAAATTTGGTGATCCAAGTGGGATTTGTGTACTTATCATTACCACCATTTATCTTCATGTTTGGGTGAAAAAATATTTGCTGGTATTTCGGAAACTCGTAATTTCTTAGAAGCTTGGCAACCCCTCTCAATGAAAGTGCTTTTCCACAGTCTGTGCCTAGGGCTACTTGAAAAGGAAACAAACCTTAGAGACAAAACTGAGAACTCCTTTATTTTTTCAAGTTTCAAAGAGCTACTACAAACCATGTTGGATTTAGAGTTCCAAATTCATCTATCTATATAGGAGAGAACAGAGGGAAACCTAAATATAAAAACTGCTACTGTAGATGAACGCTTCAACCTAGAAGAACAGAATTTGGTGAGCCAAGTTGGATTTGTGTACTGATCATCAGCAACAGGTATCATCAAGATTGGCTGAAAAAATATTTGCTGGTATTTCGGAAACTCGTTATTTCTTAGACGCTTGGCAACCCCTCTCAATGAAAGTGCTTTTCCACAGTCTGTGCCTAGGGCTACTTGAAGAGAAAACAAACCATAGATACAAAACTGAGAACTCCTTTATTTTGTCAAGTTTCAAAGAGCTAAAAAAACCATGTTGGATTTAGAGTTCCAAATTCATCTATCTAAATAGGAGAGAACAGAATGAAACCTATATATAAAAACTGCTACTATAGACGAATGCTTCAACCTAGCAGAACAAACTATGGTGAGCAAAGTGGGATTTGTTTACTGATCATTACCACCAAGTATCATCAAGATTGGGTTAAAAAATATTTGGTGGAATTTCGGAAACTCGTAATTTCTTAGAAGCTTGGCAACCCCTCTCAATGAAAGTGCTTTTCCACAGTCTGTGCCTAGGGCTACTTGAAGAGGAAACAAACCATAGAGACAAAACTGAGAACTCCTTTATTTTGTCAAGTTTCAAAGAGCTACTACCAACCATGTTGGATTTAGAGTTCCAAATTAATCTATGTATATAGGAGAGAACAGAGGGAAACCTAAATATAAAAACTGCTACTGTAGACGAACGCTTCAACCTAGAAGAACAAAATTTGGTGAGCCAAGTGGGATTTGTGTACTGATCATTACCACCAAGTATCATCAAGATTGGCTGAAAAAATATTTGCTGGTATTTCGGAAACTCGTTATTTCGTAGAAGCTTGGCAACCCCTCTCAATTAAAGTGCTTTCCACAGTCTGTGCCTAGGGCTACTTGAAGAGGAAACAAACCATAGAGACAAAACTGAGAACTCCTTTATTTTGTCAAGTTTCAAAGAGCTACTACAAACCATGTTGGATTTAGAGTTCCAAATTCATCTATCTATATAGGAGAGAACAGAGGGAAACCTAAATATAAAAACTGCTACTGTAGACGAACGCTTCAACCTAGAAGAACAAAATTTGGTGAGCAAAGTGGGATTTGTGTACTGATCATTACCACCAAGTAACATCAAGATTGGGTGAAAAATATTTGCTGGTATTTCGGAAACTCGTTATTTCTTAGAAGCTTGGCAACCCCTCTCAATGAAAGTGCTTTTCCACAGTCTGTGCCTAGGGCAACTTGAAGAGGAAACAAACCATAGAGACAAAACTGAGAACTCCTTTATTTTGTCAAGTTTCAAAGAGCTACTACAAACCCTGTTGGATTTAGTGTTCCAAATTCATCTATCTATATAGGAGAGAACAGAGGGAAACCTAAATATAAAAACTGCTATTGTAGACGAACGCTTCAACCTAGAAGAACAAAATTTGGTGAGCCAACTGGGATTTGTGTCCTGATCATTACCACCTAGAATCATCAAGATTGGGTGAAAAAATATTTGCTGGTATTTCGGAAACTCGTTATTTCTTAGAAGCTTGGCAACCCATCTCAATGAAAGTGCTTTCCACAGTCTGTACCTAGGGCTACTTGAAGATGAAACAAACCATAAAGACAAAACTGAGAACTCCTTTATTTTGTCAAGTTTCAAAGAGCTACTACAAAACATGTTGGATTTAGAGTTCCAAATTCATCTATCTATATAGGAGAGAACAGAGGGAAACCTAAATATAAAAACCGCTATTGTAGACGAACGCTTCAACCTAGAAGAACAAAATTTGGTGAGCCAAGTGGGATTTGTGTACTGATCATTACCACCAAGTATCATCAAGATTGGGTGAAAAATTTGCTGGTATTTCGGAAACTCGTTATTTCTTAGAAGCTTGGCAACCCCTCTCAATGAAACTGCTTTTCCACAGTGTGTGCCTAGGGCTACTTGAAGAGAAAACAATCCATAGAGACAAAACTGAGAACTCCTTTATTTTCTCACGTTTCAAAGAGCTACTACAAACCATGTTGGATTTAGAGTTCCAAATTCATCTATCTATATAGGAGAGAACAGAGGGAAACCTAAATATAAAAACTGCTACTGTAGACGAACGCTTCAACCTAGAAGAACAGAATTTGGTGAGCCAAGTGGGATTTGTGTACTGATCATCAGCAACAGGTATCATCAAGATTGGCTGAAAAAATATTTGCTGGTATTTCGGAAACTCGTTATTTCTTAGAAGCTTGGCAACCCCTCTCAATGAAAGTGCTTTTCCACAGTCTGTGCCTAGGGCTACTTGAAGAGAAAACAAACCATAGATACAAAACTGAGAACTCCTTTATTTTGTCAAGTTTCAAAGAGCTAAAAAAACCATGTTGGATTTAGAGTTCCAAATTCATCTATCTAAATAGGAGAGAACAGAATGAAACCTATATATAAAAACTGCTACTGTAGACGAATGCTTCAACCTAGCAGAACAAATTATGGTGAGCAAAGTGGGATTTGTTTACTGATCATTACCACCAAGTATCATCAAGATTGGGTTAAAAAATATTTGGTGGTATTTCGGAAACTCGTAATTTCTTAGAAGCTTGGCAACCCCTCTCAATGAAAGTGCTTTTCCACAGTCTGTGCCTAGGGCTACTTGAAGAGGAAACAAACCATAGAGACAAAACTGAGAACTCCTTTATTTTGTCAAGTTTCAAAGAGCTACTACCAACCATGTTGGATTTAGAGTTCCAAATTCATCTATGTATATAGGAGAGAACAGAGGGAAACCTAAATATAAAAACTGCTACTGTAGACGAACGCTTCAACCTAGAAGAACAAAATTTGGTGAGCCAAGTGGGATTTGTGTACTGATCATTACCACCAAGTATCATCAAGATTGGCTGAAAAAATATTTGCTGGTATTTCGGAAACTCGTTATTTCGTAGAAGCTTGGCAACCCCTCTCAATTAAAGTGCTTTCCACAGTCTGTGCCTAGGGCTACTTGAAGAGGAAACAAACCATAGAGACAAAACGGAGAACTCCTTTATTTTGTCAAGTTTCAAAGAGCTACTACAAACCATGTTGGATTTAGAGTTCCAAATTCATCTATCTATATAGGAGAGAACAGAGGGAAACCTAAATATAAAAACTGCTACTGTAGACGAACGCTTCAACCTAGAAGAACAAAATTTGGTGAGCAAAGTGGGATTTGTGTACTGATCATTACCACCAAGTAACATCAAGATTGGGTGAAAAATATTTGCTGGTATTTCGGAAACTCGTAATTTCTTAGAAGCTTGGCAAACCCTCTCAATGAAAGTGCTTTTCCACAGTCTGTGCCTAGGGCTACTTGAAGAGGAAACAATCCATAGAGACAAAACTGAGAACTCCTTTATTTTGTCAATTTTCAAAGAGCTACTACAAACCATGTTGGATTTAGAGTTCCAAATTCATCTATCTATACAGGAGAGAACAGAGGGTAACCTAAATATAAAAACTGCTACTGTAGACGAACGCTTCAACCTAGAAGAACAAAATTTGGTGAGCCAAGTGGGATTTGTGTACTGATCATTACCACCATGTATCATCAAGATTGGGTGAAAAAATATTTGCTGGTATTTCGGAAACTCGTAATTTCTTAGAAGCTTGGCAACCCCTTTCAATGAAAGTGCTTTTCCACAGTCTGTGCCTAGGGCTACTTGAAGAGGAAACAAACCATAGAGACAAAACTGAGAACTCCTTTATTTTGTCAAGTTTCAAAGAGCTACTACCAACCATGTTGGATTTAGAGTTCCAAATTCATCTATCTATATAGGAGAGAACAGAGGGATACCTAAATATATAAACCGCTATTGTAGACGAACGCTTCAACCTAGAAGAACAAAATTTGGTGAGCCAAGTGGGATTTGTGTACTGATCATCAGCAACAGGTATCATCAAGATTGGCTGAAAAAATATTTGCTGGTATTTCGGAAACTCGTTATTTCTTAGAAGCTTGGCAACCCCTCTCAATGAAAGTGCTTTTCCACAGTCTGTGCCTAGGGCTACTTGAAGAGGAAACAAACCATAGAGGCAAAACTGAGAACTCCTTTATTTTGTCAAGTTTCAAAGAGCTACTACAATCATGTTGGATTTAGAGTTCCAAATTCATCTATGTATATAGGAGAGAATAGAGGGAAACCTAAATATAAAAACTGCTACTGTAGACGAACGCTTCAACCTAGAAGAACAGAATTTGGTGAGCCAAGTGGGATTTGTGTACTGATCATCAGCAACAGGTATCATCAAGATTGGCTGAAAAAATATTTGCTCGTATTTCGGAAACTCGTTATTTCTTAGAAGCTTGGCAACCCCTCTCAATGAAACTGCTTTTCCACAGTCTGTGCCTAGGGCAACTTGAAGAGGAAACAAACCATAGAGACAAAACTGAGAACTCCTTTATTTTGTCAAGTTTCAAAGAGCTACTAAAAACCATGTTGGATTTAGAGTTCCAAATTCATCTATCTAAATAGGAGAGAACAGAATGAAACCTATATATAAAAACTGCTACTGTAGACGAATGCTTCAACCTAGAAGAACAAAATTTGGTGAGCCAAGTGGGATTTGTGTACTGATCATTACCACCAAGTATCATCAAGATTGGGTGAAAAAATATTTGCTGGTATTTCGGAAACTCGTAATTTCTTAGAAGCTTGGCAACCCGTCTCAATGAAAGTGCTTTTCCACAGTCTGTGCCTAGGGCTACTTGAAGAGGAAACAAACCATAGAGACAAAACTGAGAACTCCTTTATTTTGTCAAGTTTCAAAGAGCTACTACAATCCAGGTTGGATTTAGAGTTCCAACTTCATCTATGTATATAGGAGAGAACAGAGGGATACCTAAATATAGAAATCGCTACTGTAGACGAACGCTTCAACCTAGAAGAACAAAATTTGGTGAGCCGAGTGGGATTTGTGTACTGATCATTACCACAAAGTATCATCAAGATTGGGTGAAGAAATATTTGCTGGTATTTCGGAAACTCTTCATTTCTTAGAAGCTTGGCTACCCCTCTCAATGAAACTGCTTTTCCACTGTGTGTGCCTAGGGCTACTTGAAGAGGAAACAATCCGTAGAGACAAAACTGAGAACTCCTTTATTTTGTCAGTTTTCAAAGAGCTACTAAAAACCATGTTGGATTTAGAGTTCCAAATTCATCTATCTATACGGCAGAGAACAGAGGGAAACCTAAATATAAAAACTGCTACTGTAGACGAACGCTTCAACCTAGAAGAACAAAATTTGGTGAGCCAAGTGGGATTTGTGTACTGATCATTAGCACCAAGTATCATCAAGATTGGGTGAAAAAATATTTGCCTGTATTTCGGAAACTCGTTATTTCTTAGAAGCTTGGCAACCCCTCTCAATGAAAGTGCTTTTCCACATTCGGTGCCTAGGGCTACTTGAAGAGGAAACAAACCATAGAGAGAAAACTGAGAACTCCTTTATTTTGTCAAGTTTCAAAGAGCTACTATAAACCCTGTTGGATTTAGTGTTCCAAATTCATCTATCTATATAGGAGAGAACAGAGGGAAACCTAAATATAAAAACTGCTATTGTAGACGAACGCTTCAACCTAGAAGAACAAAATTTGGTGAGCCAACTGGGATTTGTGTCCTGATCATTACCACCTACAATCATCAAGATTGGGTGAAAAAATATTTGCTGGTATTTCGGAAACTCGTTATTTCTTAGAAGCTTGGCAACACATCTCAATGAAAGTGCTTTCCACAGTCTGTGCCTAGGGCTACTTGAAGAGGAAACAAACCATAAAGACAAAACTGAGAACTCCTTTATTTTGTCAAGTTTCAAAGAGCTACTACAAAACATGTTGGATTTAGAGTTCCAAATTCATCTATCTATATAGGAGAGAACAGAGGGAAACCTAAATATAAAAACCGCTACTGTAGACGAACGCTTCAACCTAGAAGAACAAAATTTGGTGAGCCAAGTGGGATTTGTGTACTGATCATTACCACCAAGTATCATCAAGATTGGGTGAAAAAATATTTGCTGGTATTTCGGAAACTCGTTATTTCTTAGAAGCTTGGCAACCCGTCTCAATGAAAGTGCTTTTCCACAGTCTGTGCCTAGGGCTACTTGAAGAGGAAACAAACCATAGAGACAAAACTGAGAACTCCTTTATTTTGTCAAGTTTCAAAGAGCTACTACAATCCAGGTTGGATTTAGAGTTCCAACTTCATCTATGTATATAGGAGAGAACAGAGGGATACCTAAATATAGAAATCGCTACTGTAGACGAACGCTTCAACCTAGAAGAACAAAATTTGGTGAGCCGAGTGGGATTTGTGTACTGATCATTACCACAAAGTATCATCAAGATTGGGTGAAGAAATATTTGCTGGTATTTCGGAAACTCTTCATTTCTTAGAAGCTTGGCTACCCCTCTCAATGAAACTGCTTTTCCACTGTGTGTGCCTAGGGCTACTTGAAGAGGAAACAATCCGTAGAGACAAAACTGAGAACTCCTTTATTTTGTCAGTTTTCAAAGAGCTACTAAAAACCATGTTGGATTTAGAGTTCCAAATTCATCTATCTATACGGCAGAGAACAGAGGGAAACCTAAATATAAAAACTGCTACTGTAGACGAACGCTTCAACCTAGAAGAACAAAATTTGGTGAGCCAAGTGGGATTTGTGTACTGATCATTAGCACCAAGTATCATCAAGATTGGGTGAAAAAATATTTGCCTGTATTTCGGAAACTCGTTATTTCTTAGAAGCTTGGCAACCCCTCTCAATGAAAGTGCTTTTCCACATTCGGTGCCTAGGGCTACTTGAAGAGGAAACAAACCATAGAGAGAAAACTGAGAACTCCTTTATTTTGTCAAGTTTCAAAGAGCTACTATAAACCCTGTTGGATTTAGTGTTCCAAATTCATCTATCTATATAGGAGAGAACAGAGGGAAACCTAAATATAAAAACTGCTATTGTAGACGAACGCTTCAACCTAGAAGAACAAAATTTGGTGAGCCAACTGGGATTTGTGTACTGATCATCAGCAATAGGTATCATCAAGATTGGCTGAAAAAATATTTGCTGGTATTACGGAAACTCGTTATTTCTTAGAAGCTTGGCAACCCCTCTAAATGAAAGTGCTTTTCCACAGTCTGTGCCTAGGGCAACTTGAAGAGGAAACAAACCATAGAGACAAAACTGAGAACTCCTTTATTTTGTCAAGTTTCAAAGAGCTACTACAAACCATGTTGGATTTAGAGTTCCAAATTGATCTATCTAAATAGGAGAGAACAGAATGAAACCTATATATAAAAACTGCTACTGTAGACGAATACTTCAACCTAGAAGAACAAAATTTGGTGAGCAAAGTGGGATTTGTGTACTGATCATTACCACCAAGTATCATCAAGATTGGGTGAAAAAATATTTGCTGGTATTTCGGAAACTCGTAATTTCTTAGAAGCTTGGCAACCCCTCTCAATGAAAGTGCTTTTCCACAGTCTGTGCCTAGGGCTACTTGAAGAGAAAACAATCCATAGCGACAAAACTGAGAACTCATTTATTTTCTCAAGTTTCAAAGAGCTACTACAAACCATGTTGGATTTAGAGTTCCAAATTCAACTATCTATACAGGAGAGAACAGAGGGAAACCTAAATATAAATACTGCTACTGTAGACGAACGCTTCAACCTAGAAGAACAAAATTTGGTGAGCCAAGTGGGATTTGTGTACTGATCATTACCACCAAGTATCATCAAGATTGGGTGAAAAAATATTTGCTGGTATTTCGGAAACTCATAATTTCTTAGAAGCTTGGCATCCCCTCTCAATGAAAGTGCTTTTCCGCAGTCTGTGCCTAGGGCTACTTGAAGAGGAAACAAACCATAGAGACAAAACTGAGAACTCCTTTATTTTGTCAAGTTTCAAAGATCTACTACAAACCATGTTGGATTTAGAGTACCAAATTCATCTATCTATATAGGAGAGAATAGAGGGAAACCTAAATATAAAAACTGCTACTGTAGACGAACGCTTCAACCTAGAAGAACAGAATTTGGTGAGCCAAGTGGGATTTGTGTACTGATCATCAGCAACAGGTATCATCAAGATTGGCTGAAAAAATATTTGCTCGTATTTCGGAAACTCGTTATTTCTTAGAAGCTTGGCAACCCCTCTCAATGAAACTGCTTTTCCACAGTCTGTGCCTAGGGCAACTTGAAGAGGAAACAAACCATAGAGACAAAACTGAGAACTCCTTTATTTTGTCAAGTTTCAAAGAGCTACTAAAAACCATGTTGGATTTAGAGTTCCAAATTCATCTATCTAAATAGGAGAGAACAGAATGAAACCTATATATAGAAACTGCTACTGTAGACGAATGCTTCAACCTAGAAGAACAAAATTTGGTGAGCCAAGTGGGATTTGTGTACTGATCATTACCACCAAGTATCATCAAGATTGGGTGAAAAAATATTTGCTGGTATTTCGGAAACTCGTAATTTCTTAGAAGCTTGGCAACCCGTCTCAATGAAAGTGCTTTTCCACAGTCTGTGCCTAGGGCTACTTGAAGAGGAAACAAACCATAGAGACAAAACTGAGAACTCCTTTATTTTGTCAAGTTTCAAAGAGCTACTACAATCCAGGTTGGATTTAGAGTTCCAACTTCATCTATGTATATAGGAGAGAACAGAGGGATACCTAAATATAGAAATCGCTACTGTAGACGAACGCTTCAACCTAGAAGAACAAAATTTGGTGAGCCGAGTGGGATTTGTGTACTGATCATTACCACAAAGTATCATCAAGATTGGGTGAAGAAATATTTGCTGGTATTTCGGAAACTCTTCATTTCTTAGAAGCTTGGCTACCCCTCTCAATGAAACTGCTTTTCCACTGTGTGTGCCTAGGGCTACTTGAAGAGGAAACAATCCGTAGAGACAAAACTGAGAACTCCTTTATTTTGTCAGTTTTCAAAGAGCTACTAAAAACCATGTTGGATTTAGAGTTCCAAATTCATCTATCTATACGGCAGAGAACAGAGGGAAACCTAAATATAAAACTGCTACTGTAGACGAACGCTTCAACCTAGAAGAACAAAATTTGGTGAGCCAACTGGGATTTGTGTCCTGATCATTACCACCAGGAATCATCAAGATTGGGTGAAAAAATATTTGCTGGTATTTCGGAAACTCGTTATTTCTTAGAAAGCTTGGCAACCCATCTCAATGAAAGTGCTTTCCACAGTCTGTGCCTAGGGCTACTTGAAGAGGAAACAAAACCATAAAGACAAAACTGAGAACTCCTTTATTTTGTCAAGTTTCAAAGAGCTACTAGAAAACATGTTGGATTTAGAGTTCAAATTCATCTATCTGTATAGGAGAGAACAGAGGGAAACCTAAATATAAAAACCGCTACTGTAGACGAACGCTTCAACCTAGAACAACAAAATTTGGTGAGCCAAGTGGGATTTGTGTACTCATCATTACCACCTACAATCATCAAGATTGGGTGAAAAATATTTGCTGGTATTTCGGAAACTCGTTATTTCTTAGAAGCTTGGCAACACATCTCAATGAAAGTGCTTTCCACAGTCTGTGCCTAGGGCTACTTGAAGAGAAACAAACCATAAAGACAAAACTGAGAACTCCTTTATTTTGTCAAGTTTCAAAGAGCTACTACAAAACATGTTGGATTTAGAGTTCCAAATTCCATCTATCTATATAGGAGAGAACAGAGGGAAACCTAAATATAAAAACCGCTACTGTAGACGAACGCTTCAACCTAGAAGAACAAAATTTGGTGAGCCAAGTGGGATTTGTGTACTGATCATTACCACCAAGTATCATCAAGATTGGGTGAAAAAATATTTGCTGGTATTTCGGAAACTCGTTATTTCTTAGAAGCTTGGCAACCCGTCTCAATGAAAGTGCTTTTCCACAGTCTGTGCCTAGGGCTACTTGAAGAGGAAACAAACCATAGAGACAAAACTGAGAACTCCTTTATTTTGTCAAGTTTCAAAGAGCTACTACAATCCAGGTTGGATTTAGAGTTCCAACTTCATCTATGTATATAGGAGAGAACAGAGGGATACCTAAATATAGAAATCGCTACTGTAGACGAACGCTTCAACCTAGAAGAACAAAATTTGGTGAGCCGAGTGGGATTTGTGTACTGATCATTACCACCAAGTATCATCAAGATTGGGTGAAGAAATATTTGCTGGTATTTCGGAAACTCTTCATTTCTTAGAAGCTTGGCTACCCTTCTCAATGAAACTGCTTTTCCACTGTGTGTGCCTAGGGCTACTTGAAGAGGAAACAATCCGTAGAGACAAAACTTGAGAACTCCTTTATTTTGTCAATTTTCAAAGAGCCACTAAAAACCATGTTGGATTTAGAGTTCCAAATTCATCTATCTATACAGGAGAGAACAGAGGGAAACCTAAATATAAAAACTGCTACTGTAGACGAACGCTTCAACCTAGAAGAACAAAATTTGGTGAGCCAAGTGGGATTTGTGTACTGATCATTACCACCATGTATCTTCAAGATTGGGTGAAAAAATATTTGCTGGTATTTCGGAAACTCGTAATTTCTTAGAAGCTTGGCAACCCCTCTCAATGAAAGTGCTTTTCCACAGTCTGTGCCTAGGGCTACTTGAAGAGGAAACAAACCATAGAGACAAAACTGAGAACTCCTTTATTTTGTCAAGTTTCAAAGAGCTACTACAAACCATGTTGGATTTAGAGTTCCAAATTCATCTATCTATATAGGAGAGAACAGAGGGAAACCTAAATATAAAAACTGCTACTGTGGACGAATGCTTCAACCTAGAAGAACAAAATTTGGTGAGCCAAGTGGGATTTGTGTACTGATCATTACCACCAAGTATCATCAAGATTGGGTGAAAAAATATTTGCTGGTATTTCGGAAACTCGTAATTTCTTAGAAGCTTGGCAACCCCTCTCAATGAAAGTGCTTTTCCACAGTCTGTGCCTAGGGCTACTTGAAGAGAAAACAATCCATAGCGACAAAACTGAGAACTCATTTATTTTTTCAAGTTTCAAAGAGCTACTACAAACCATGTTGGATTTAGAGTTCCAAATTCATCTATCTATATAGGAGAGAACAGAGGGAAACCTAAACATAAAAACTGCTTCTGTAGACGAACGCTTCAACCTAGAAGAAAAAAATTAGGTGAGCCAAGTGGGATTTGTGTACTGATCATTACCACCAAGTATCATCAAGATTGGGTGAAAAAATATTTGCTGGTATTTCGGAAACTCGTTATTTCTTAGAAGCTTGGCAACCCCTCTCAATGAAACTGCTTTTCCACAGTGTGTGAGTAGGGCTACTTGAAGAGGAAACAAACCATAGAGACAAAACTGAGAACTCCTTTATTTTGTCAAGTTTCAAAGAGCTACTACAAACCATGTTGGATTTAGAGTTCCAAATTCATCTATCTATATAGGAGAGAACAGAGGGAAACCTAAATATAAAAACTGCTACTGTAGACGAACGCTTCAACCTAGAAGAACAGAATTTGGTGAGCCAAGTGGGATTTGTGTACTGATCATCAGCAACAGGTATCATCAAGATTGGCTGAAAAAATATTTGCTTCTATTTCAGAAACTCGTTATTTCTTAGAAGCTTGGCAACCCCTCTCAATGAAAGTGCTTTTCCACAGTCTGTGCCTAGGGCAACTTGAAGAGGAAACAAACCATAGAGACAAAACTGAGAACTCCTTTATTTTGTCAAGTTTCAAAGAGCTACTAAAAACCATGTTGGATTTAGAGTTCCAAATTCATCTACCTAAATAGGAGAGAACAGAATGAAACCTATATATAAAAACTGCTACTGTAGACGAATGCTTCAACCTAGAAGAACAAAATTTGGTAAGCCAAGTGCGATTTGTGTACTGATCATTACGACCAAGTAACATCAAGATTGGGTGAAAAAATATTTGCTGGTATTTCGGAAATTCGTAATTTCTTAGAAGCTTGGCAACACCTCTCAATGAAACTTCTTTTCCACAGTCTGTGCCTAGGGCTACTTGAAGAGGAAACAAACCATAGAGACAAAACGGAGAACTACATTATTTTCTCAAGATTCAACCAGCTACTACAAACCATGTTGGATTTAGAGTTCCAAATTCATCTATCTATATAGGAGAGAACAGAGGGAAACCTAAATATAAAAACTGCTACTGTAGACGAACGCTTCAACCTAGAAGTACAAAATTTGGTGAGCGAACTGGGATTTGTGTCCTGATCATTACCACCAAGAATCATCAAGATTGGGTGAAAAAATATTTGCTGGTATTTCGGAAACTCGTTATTTCTTAGAAGCTTGGCAACCCATCTCAATGAAAGTGCTTTCACAGTCTGTTCCTAGGGCTACTTGAAGAGGAAACAAACCATAAAGACAAACTGAGAACTCCTTTATTTTGTCAAGATTCAAAGAGCTACTACAAAACATGTTGGATTTAGAGTTCCAAATTCATCTATCTATATAGGAGAGAACAGAGGGAAACCTAAATATAAAAAACGCTACTGTAGACGAACGCTTCAACCTAGAAGAACAAATTTGGTGAGCCAAGTGAGATTTGTGTACTGATCATTACCACCAAGTATCATCAAGATTGGGTGAAAAAATATTTGCTGGTATTTCGGAAACTCGTTATTTCTTAGAAGCTTGGCAACCCCTCTCAATGAAACTGCTTTTCCACAGTGTGTGCCTAGGGCTACTTGAAGAGAAAACAATCTATAGAGACAAAACTGAGAACTCCTTTATTTTGTCAATTTTCAAAGAGCTACTACAAACCATGTGGATTTAGAGTTCCAAATTCATCTATCTATACAGGAGAGAACAGAGGGAAACCTAAATATAAAAACTGCTACTGTAGACGAACGCTTCAACCTAGAAGAACAAAATTTGGTGAGCCAAGTGGGATTTGTGTACTGATCATTACCACCAATTATCATCAAGATTGGGTGAAAAAATATTTGCTGGTATTTCGGAAACTCGTAATTTCTTAGAAGCTTGGCAACCCCTCTCAATGAAATTGCTTTTCCACAGTCTGGGCCTAGAGCTACTTGAAGAGGAAACAAACCATAGAGACAAAACTGAGAACTCCTTTATTTTGTCAAGTTTCAAAAAGCTACTACAAACCATGTTGGATTTAGAGTTCCAAATTCATCTATCTATATAGGGAGAGAACAGAGGGAAACCTAAATATAAAAACTGCTACTGTAGACGAATGCTGCAACCTAGAAGAACAGAATTTGCTGAGCCAAGCGGGATTTGTGTACTGATCATCAGCAACAGGTATCATCAAGATTGGCTGAAAAAATATTTGCTGGTATTTCGGAAACTCGTTTATTTCTTAGAAGCTTGGCAACCCCTCTCAATGAAAGTGCTTTTCCACAGTCTGTGCCTAGGGCTACTTGAAGAGGAAACAAACCATAGAGACAAAACTGAGAAAACCATTATTTTGTCAAGTTTCAAAGAGCTACTACAAACCATGTTGGATTTAGAGTTCAAATTCATCTATCTATATAGGAGAGAACAGAGGGAAAACTAAATATCAAAACTGCTACTGTAGACGAACGCTTCAACCTAGAAAACAAAATTTGGTGAGCTAAGTGCGATTTGTGTACTGATCATTACGACCAAGTAACATCAAGATTGGGTGAAAAAATATTTGCTGGTATTTCGGAAATTCGTAATTTCTTAGAAGCTTGGCAACACCTCTCAATGAAAGTGCTTTTCCACAGTCTGGGCCTAGGGCTACTTGAAGAGGAAACAAACCATAGAGACAAAACGGAGAACTACTTTATTTTGTCAAGTTTCAACCAGCTACTACAAACCATGTTGGATTTAGAGTTCCAAATTCATCTATCTATATAGGAGAGAACAGAGGGAAACCTAAATATAAAAACTGCTACTGTAGACGAACGCTTCAACCTAGAAGAACAAAATTTGGTGAGCCAAGTGGGATTAGTGTACTGATCATTACCACCAAGAATCATCAAGATTGGGTGAAAAAATTTTTGCTGGTATTTCGGAAACTAGTTTATTTCTTAAAAGCTTGGCAACCCCTCTCAATGAAAGTGATTTTCCACAGTCTGTGCCTAGGCTAATTGAAGAGGAAACAAACCATAGAGACAAAACTGAGAACTCCTTTATTTTGTCAAGTTTCAAAGAGCTACTACAATCCATGTTGGATTTAGAGTTCCAAATTCATCTATCTATATAGGAGAGAACAGAGAGAAACCTAAATATAAAAACAGCTACTGTAGACGAACGCTTCAACCTAGAAGAACAAAATTTGGTGAGCCTAGTGGGATTTGTGTAGTGATCATTACCACCAAGAATCATCAAGATTGGGTGAAAAAATATTTGCTGGTATTTCGGAAACTTGTAATTTCTTAGAAGCCTGGCAACCACTCTCAATGAATGTGCTTTTCCACAGTCTGTGCCTAGGGCTACTTGAAGAGGAAACAAACCATACAGAGAAAACTGAGAACTCCTTTATTTTGTCAAGTTTTCAAAGAGCTACTATAAACCTGTTGGATTTAGTGTTCCAAATTCTTCTATCTATATAGGAGAGAACAGAGGGAAACCTAAATATAAAAACTGCTATTGTAGACCAACGTTTAAACCTAGAAGAACAAAATTTGGTGAGCCAAGTGGGATTTGTGTACTGATCATTACCACGAAGTATCATCAAGATTGGGTGAAAAATATTTGCTGGTATTTTGGAAACTCGTTATTGCTTAGAAGCTTGGCAACTCATCTCAATGAAAGTGCTTTCAACAGTCTGTGCCTAGGGCTACTTGAAGAGGAAACAAACCATAGAGACAAAACTGAGAACTCCTTTATTTTTCAAGTTTCAAAGAGCTACTACAAACCATGTTGGATTTAGAGTTCCAAATTCATCTATCTATAATGGAGAGAACAGAGGGAAACCTAAACATTAAAAACTGCTACTGTAGACGAACGCTTCAACCTAGAAGAACAAAATTCTTGAGCCAAGTGGGATTTGTGTACTGATCATTACCACCAAGTATCATCAAGATTGGGTGAAAAAATATTTGCTGGTATTTCGGAAACTCGTTATTTCTCAGAAGCTTGGCAACCCCTCTCAATGAAAGTGCTTTTCCACAGTCTGTGCCTAGGGCTACTTGAAGAGGAAACAAACATAGAGACAGAACTGAGAACTCCTTTATTTTGTCAAGTTTCAAAGAGCTACTACAAACCATGTTGGATTTAGAGTTCCAAATTCATCTATCTATATAGGAGAGAACAGAGGGAAACCTAAATAATAAAACTGCTACTGTAGAAGAACGCTTCAACCTAGAAGAACAAAATTTGGTGAGCCAAGTGGGATTTGTGTCCTGATCATTACTACCAAGTATCATCAAGATTGGGTGAAAAAATATTTGCTGGTATTTCGGAAACTTGTAATTTCTTAGAAGCCTGGCAACCACTCTCAATGAAAGTGCTTTTCCACAGTCTGTGCCTAGGGCTACTTGAAGAGGAAACAAACCATAGAGAGAAAACTGAGAACTCCTTTAATTTTGTCAAGTTTCTAAGAGCTACTATTAACCCTGTGGATTTAGTGTTCCAAATCATCTATCTATATAGGAGAGAACAGAGGGAACCTAAATATAAAAACTGCTACTGTAAAAGAACGCTTCAACCTAGAAGAACAATATATTGTGAGCCAAGTGGGATTTGTGTTCTGATCATTACGACCAAGTATCATCAAGATTGGGTGAAAAAATATTTGCTGGTATTTCAGAAATTCGTAATTTCTTAGAAGCTTGGCAACACCTCTCAATGCAAGTGCTTTTCCACAGTCTGTGCCTAGGGCTACTTGAAGAGGAAACAAACATAGAGACAAAACGGAGAACTACTATATTTTGTCAAGTTTCAACCAGCTACTACAAACCATGTTGGATTTAGAGTTCCAAATTCATCTATCTATATAGGAGAGAACAGAGGGAAACCTAAATAATAAAAACTGCTATTGTAGACCAACGTTTCAACCTAGAAGAACAAAATTTGGTGAGCAAGTGGGATTTTGTACTGATCATTACCACCAAGTATCATCAAGATTGGGTGAAAAAATATTTGCTGGTATTTTGGAAACTCGTTATTTAATAGAAGCTTGGCAACCCATCTCAATGAAAGTGCTTTCCACAGTCTGTGCCTAGGGCTACTTGAAGAGGAAACAAACCATAGAGACAAAACTGAGAACTCCTTTATTTTGTCAAGTTTCAAAGAGCTACTACAAACCATGTTGGATTTAGAGTTCCAAATTCATCTATCTATATAGGAGAGAACAGAGGGAAACAAAATATAAAAACTGCTACTTTAGACGAACGCTTCAACCTAGAAGAACTTAATTTGGTGAGCCAAGTGGGATTCGTGTACTGATCATTACCACCAACTATCATCAAGATTGGCTGAAAAAATATTTGCTGGTATTTCGGAAACTCGTTATTTCTTAGAAGCTTGGCAACCCCTCTCAATGAAAGTGCTTTTACACAGTCTGTGCCTAGGGCTACTTGAAGAGGAAACAAACCATAGAGAGAAAACTCAGAACTCCTTTATTTTGTCAAGTTTCAAAGAGCTACTACAAACCATGTTGGATTTAGTGTTCCAAATTCATCTATCTATATAGGAGAGAACAGAGGGAAACCTAAATATAAAAACTGCTATTGTAAACGAACGCTTCAACCTAGAAGAACAATATATGGTGAGCCAAGTGGGATTTGTGTACTGATCATTACGACCAAGTAACATCAAGATTGGGTGAAAAAATATTTGCTGGTATTTCGAAAATTCGTAATTTCTTAGAAGCTTGGCAACACCTCTCAATGCAAGTGCTTTTCCACAGTCTGTGCCTAGGGCTACTTGAAGAGGAAACAAACATAGAGACAAAACGGAGAACTACATTATTTTGTCAAGTTTCAACAGCTACTACAAACCATGTTGGATTTAGAGTTCCAAATTCATCTATCTATATAGGAGAGAACAGAGGGAAACCTAAATATAAAAACTGCTACTGTAGACGAACGCTTCAACCTAGAAGAACAAAATTTGGTGAGCCAAGTGGGATTTTTGTACTGATCATTACCACCAAGTATCATCAAGATTGGGTGAAAAAATATTTGCTGGTATTTTGGAAACTCGTTATTTAATAGAAGCTTGGCAACCCATCTCAATGAAAGTGCTTTCCACAGTCTGTGCCTAGGGCTACTTGAAGAGGAAACAAACCATAGAGACAAAACTGAGAACTCCTTTATTTTGTCAAGTTTCAAAGAGCTACTACAAACCATGTTGGATTTAGAGTTCCAAATTCATCTATCTATATAGGAGAGAACAGAGGGAGACCTAAATATAAAAACTGCTACTGTAGACGAACGCTTCAACCTAGAAGAACAAAATTTGGTGAGCCAAGTGGGATTTGGGTACTGATCATTACCACCAAGTATCATCAAGATTGGGTGAAAAAATATTTGCTGGTATTTCGAAAAATCGTAATTTCTTAGAAGCTTGGCAACCCCTCTCAATGAAAGTGCTTTTCCACAGTCTGTGCCTAGGGCTACTTTAAGAGGAAACAAACCATAGAGACAAAACTGAGAACGCCTTTATTTTGTCAAGTTTCAAAGAGCTACTACAAACCATGTTGGATTTAGAGTTCCAAATTCATCTATCTATATAGGAGAGAACAGAGGGAAACAAAATATAAAAACTGCTACTTTAGACGAACGCTTCAACCTAGAAGAACTTAATTTGGTGAGCCAAGTGGTATTCGTGTACTGATCATTACCACCAACTATCATCAAGATTGGCTGAAAAAATATTTGCTGGTATTTCGGAAACTCGTTATTTCTTAGAAGCTTGGCAACCCCTCTCAATGAAAGTGCTTTTACACAGTCTGTGCCTAGGGCTACTTGAAGAGGAAACAAACCATAGAGAGAAAACTCAGAACTCCTTTATTTTGTCAAGTTCCAAAGAGCTACTACAAACCATGTTGGATTTAGTGTTCCAAATTCATCTATCTATATAGGAGAGAACAGAGGGAAACCTAAATATAAAAACTGCTATTGTAAACGAACGCTTCAACCTAGAAGAACAATATATGGTGAGCCAAGTGGGATTTGTGTACTGATCATTACGACCAAGTAACATCAAGATTGGGTGAAAAAATATTGCTGGTATTTCGAAAATTCGTAATTTCTTAGAAGCTTGGCAACACCTCTCAATGCAAGTGCTTTTCCACAGTCTGTGCCTAGGGCTACTTGAAGAGGAAACAAACATAGAGACAAAACGGAGAACTACATTATTTTGTCAAGTTTCAACCAGCTACTACAAACCATGTTGGATTTAGAGTTCCAAATTCATCTATCTATATAGGAGAGAACAGAGGGAAACCTAAATATAAAAACTGCTACTGTAGACGAACGCTTCAACCTAGAAGAACAAAATTTGGTGAGCCAAGTGGGATTTGTGTACTGATCATTACCACCAACTATCATCAAGATTGGGTGAAAAAATATTTGCTGGTATTTCGGAAACTCGTTATTTCTTAGAAGCTTGGCAACCCATCTCAATGAAAGTGCTTTTCCACAGTCTGTGCCTAGGGATACTTGAAGAGGAAACAAACCATAGAGACAAAACTGAGAACTCCTTTATTTTGTCAAGTTTCAAAGAGCTACTACAAACCATGTTGGATTTAGAGTTCCAAATTCCTCTATCTATATAGGAGAGAACAGAGGGAAACCTAAACATAAAAACTGCTACTGTAGACGAACGCTTCAACCTAGAAGAACAAAATTTGGTGAGCCAAGTGGGATTTGTGTACTGATCATTACCACCAAGTATCATCAAGATTGGGTGAAAAAATTTGCTGGTATTTCGGAAACTCGTTATTTCTCAGAAGCTTGGCAACCCCTCTCAATGAAAGTGCTTTTCCACAGTCTGTGCCTAGGGCTACTTGAAGAGGAAACAAACCATAGAGACAGAACTGAGAACTCCTTTATTTTGTCAAGTTTCAAAGAGCTACTGCAAACCATGTTGGATTTAGACTTCCAAATTCATCTATCTATATAGGAGAGAACAGAGGGTAACCTAAATATAAAAACTGCTACTGTAGATGAACGCTTCAACATAGAAGAACAAAATTTGGTAAGCCAAGTGGGATTTGTGTCCTGATCATTACCACCAAGTATCATCAAGATTGGGTGAAAAAATATTTGCTGGTATTTCGGAAACTTGTAATTTCTTAGAAGCCTGGCAACCCCTCTCAATGAAAGTGCTTTTCCACAGTCTGTGCCTAGGGCTACTTGAAGAGGAAACAAACCATAGAGAGAAAACTGAGAACTCCTTTATTTTGTCAAGTTTCTAAGAGCTACTATAAACCCTGTGGATTTAGTGTTCCAAATTCATCTATCTATATAGGAGAGAACAGAGGGAAACCTAAATATAAAAACTGCTACTGTAAACTAACGCTTCAACCTAGAAGAACAATATATGGTGAGCCAAGTGGGATTTGTGTACTGATCATTACAACAATGTAACATCAAGATTGGGTGAAAAAATATTTGCTGGTATTTCGGAAATTCGTAATTTCTTAGAAGCTTGGCAACCCATCTCAATGAAAGTGCTTTTCCACAGTCTGTGCCTAGGGCTACTTGAAGAGGAAACAAACCATAGAGACAAAACTGAGAACTCCTTTATTTTGTCAAGTTTCAAAGAGCTACTACAAACCATGTTGGATTTAGAGTTCCAAATTCATCTATCTATATAGGAAAGAACAGAGGGAAACCTAAATATAAAAACTGCTACTGTAGACGAACGCTTCAACCTAGAAGAACAAAATTTGGTGAGCAAAGTGGGATATGTGTACTGATCATTACCACCAAGTATCATCAAGATTGGTTTAAAAAATATTTGCTGGTATTTCGGAAACTCGTAATTTCTTAGAAGCTTGGCAACCCATCTCAATGAAAGTGCTTTTCCACAGTCTGTGCCTAAGGCTACTTGAAGAGGAAACAAACCATAGAGACAAAACTGAGAACTCCTTTATTTTGTCAAGTTTCAAAGAGCTACTACAAACCGTGTTGGATTTAGAGTTCCAAATTCATCTATCTATATAGGAGAGAACAGAGGGAAACCTAAATATAAAAACTGCTACTGTAGACGAACGCTTCAACCTAGAAGAACAAAATTTTTTGAGCCAAGTGGGATTTGTGTACTGATCATTAGCAACGAGTATCATCAAGATTTTAGTGAAAAAATATTTGCTGGTATTTCGGAAACTCGTTATTTCTTAGAATCATGGCAACCCCTCTCAATGAAAGTGCTTTTCCACAGTGTGTGCCTAGGGCTTCTTGAAGAGGAAACAAACCATAGAGACAAAACTGAGAAAACCATTATTTTGTCAAGTTTCAAAGAGCTACTACTAACCATGTTGGATTTAGAGTTCCAAATTCATCTATCTATATACGAGAGAACAGAGGGAAAACTAAATATCAAAACTGCTACTGTAGAGGAACGCTTCAACCTAGAAGAACAAAATTTGGTGAGCCAAGTGCGATTTGTGTACTGATCATTACGACCAAGTAACATCAAGATTGGGTGAAAAAATATTTGCTGGTATTTCGAAAATTCGTAATTTCTTAGAAGCTTGGCAACACCTCTCAATGCAAGTGCTTTTCCACAGTCTGTGCCTAGGGCTACTTGAAGAGGAAACAAACATAGAGACAAAACGGAGAACTACATTATTTTGTCTAGTTTCAACCAGCTACTACAAACCATGTTGGATTTAGAGTTCCAAATTCATCTATCTATATAGGAGAGAACAGAGGGAAACCTAAATATAAAAACTGCTACTGTAGACGAACGCTTCAACCTAGAAGAACAAAATTTGGTGAGCCAAGTGGGATTTGTGTACTGATCATTACCACCAACTATCATCAAGATTGGGTGAAAAAATATTTGCTGGTATTTCGGAAACTCGTTATTTCTTAGAAGCTTGACAACCCATCTCATTGAAAGTGCTTTTCCACAGTCTGTGCCTAGGGATACTTGAAGAGGAAACAAACCATAGAGACAAAACTGAGAACTCCTTTATTTTGTCAAGTTTCAAAGAGCTACTACAAACCATGTTGGATTTAGAGTTCCAAATTCATCTATCTATATAGGAGAGAACAGAGGGAAACCTAAACATAAAAACTGCTACTGTAGACGAACGCTTCAACCTAGAAGAACAAAATTTGGTGAGCCAAGTGGGATTTGTGTACTGATCATTACCACCAAGTATCATCAAGATTGGGTGAAAAAATTTGCTGGTATTTCGGAAAATCGTTATTTCTCAGAAGCTTGGCAACCCCTCTCAATGAAAGTGCTTTTCCACAGTCTGTGCCTAGGGCTACTTGAAGAGGAAACAAACCATAGAGACAGAACTGAGAACTCCTTTATTTTGTCAAGTTTCAAAGAGCTACTACAAACCATGTTGGATTTAGACTTCCAAATTCATCTATCTATATAGGAGAGAACAGAGGGAAACCTAAATATTAAAACTGCTACTGTAGAAGAACGCTTCAACCTAGAAGAACAAAATTTGGTGAGCCAAGTGGGATTTGTGTCCTGATCATTACCACCAAGTATCATCAAGATTGGGTGAAAAAATATTTGCTGGTATTTCGGAAACTTGTAATTTCTTAGAAGCCTGGCAACCCCTCTCAATGAAAGTGCTTTTCCACAGTCTGTGCCTAGGGCTACTTGAAGAGGAAACAAACCATAGAGAGAAAACTGAGAACTCCTTTATTTTGTCAAGTTTCTAAGAGCTACTATAAACCCTGTGGATTTAGTGTTCCAAATTCATCTATCTATATAGGAGAGAACAGAGGGAAACCTAAATATAAAAATTGCTACTGTAAACTAACGCTTCAACCTAGAAGAACAATATATGGTGAGCCAAGTGGGATTTGTGTACTGATCATTACGACAATGTAACATCAAGATTGGGTGAAAAAATATTTGCTGGTATTTCGGAAATTCGTAATTTCTTAGAAGCTTGGCAACACCTCTCAATGCAAGTGCTTTTCCACAGTCTGTGCCTAGGGCTACTTGAGGAGGAAACAAACATAGAGACAAAACGGAGAACTACTTTATTTTGTCAAGTTTCAACCAGCTACTACAAACCATGTTGGATTTAGAGTTCCAAATTCATCTATCTATATAGGAGAGAACAGAGGGAAACCTAAATATAAAAACTGCTACTGTAGACGAACGCTTCAACCTAGAAGAACAAAATTTGGTGAGCCAAGTGGGATTTGTGTACTGATCATTACCACCAACTATCATCAAGATTGGGTGAAAAAATATTTGCTGGTATTTCGGAAACTCGTTATTTCTTAGAAGCTTGGCAACCCATCTCAATGAAAGTGCTTTTCCACAATCTGTGCCTACGGCTACTTGAAGAGGAAACAAACCATAGAGACAAAACTGAGAACTCCTTTATTTTGTCAAGTTTCAAAGAGCTACTACAAACCATGTTGGATTTAGAGTTCCAAATTCATCTATCTATATAGGAGAGAACAGAGGGAAACCTAAATATAAAAACTGCTATTGTAGACGAACGCTTCAACCTAGAAGAACAAAATTTGGTGAGCCAAGTGGGATTTGTGTACTGATCATTACCACCAACTATCATCAAGATTGGGTGAAAAAATATTTGCTGGTATTTCGGAAACTCGTTATTTCTTAGAAGCTTGGCAACCCATCTCAATGAAAGTGCTTTTCCACAGTCTGTGCCTAGGGCTACTTGAAGAGGAAACAAACCATAGAGACAAAACTGAGAACTCCTTTATTTTGTCAAGTTTCAAAGAGCTACTACAAACCATGTTGGATTTAGAGTTCCAAATTCATGTATCTATATAGGAGAGAACAGAGGGAAACCTAAATATAAAAACTGCTACTGTAGACGAACGCTTCAACCTAGAAGAACAAAATTTGGTGAGCCAAGTGGGATTTGTGTACTGATCATTACCACCAAGTATCATCAAGATTGGGTAAAAAAATATTTGCTGGTATTTCGGAAACGCTTAATTTCTTAGAAGCTTGGCAACCCCTCTCAATGAAAGTGCTTTTCCACAGTCTGTGCCTAGGGCTACTTGAAGAGGAAACAAACCATAGAGACAAAACTGAGAACTCCTTTATTTTGTCAAGTTTCAAAGAGCTACCTAAAACCATGTTGGATTTAGAGTTCCAAATTCATCTATCTATATAGGAGAGAACAGAGGGAAAACTAAATATCAAAACTGCTACTGTAGAGGAACGCTTCAACCTAGAAGAACAAAATTTGGTGAGCCAAGTGCGATTTGTGTACTGATCATTACGACCAAGTAACATCAAGATTGGGTGAAAAAATATTTGCTGGTATTTCGGAAATTCGTAATTTCTTAGAAGCTTGGCAACACCTCTCAATGAAAGTGCTTTTCCACAGTCTGTGCCTAGGGCTACTTGAAGAGGAAACAAACCATAGAGACAAAACGGAGAACTACTTTATTTTGTCAAGTTTCAACCAGCTACTACAAACCATGTTGGATTTAGAGTTCCAAATTCATCTATCTATATAGGAGAGAACAGAGGGAAACCTAAATATAAAAACTGCTACTGTAGACGAACGCTTCAACCTAGAAGAACAAAATTTGGTGAGCCAAGTGGGATTTGTGTACTGATCATTACCACCAACTATCATCAAGATTGGGTGAAAAAATATTTGCTGGTATTTCGGAAACTCGTTATTTCTTAGAAGCTTGACAACCCATCTCATTGAAAGTGCTTTTCCACAGTCTGTGCCTAGGGATACTTGAAGAGGAAACAAACCATAGAGACAAAACTGAGAACTCCTTTATTTTGTCAAGTTTCAAAGAGCTACTACAAACCATGTTGGATTTAGAGTTCCAAATTCATCTATCTATATAGGAGAGAACAGAGGGAAACCTAAACATAAAAACTGCTACTGTAGACGAACGCTTCAACCTAGAAGAACAAAATTTGGTGAGCCAAGTGGGATTTGTGTACTGATCATTACCACCAAGTATCATCAAGATTGGGTGAAAAAATTTGCTGGTATTTCGGAAACTCCTTATTTCTCAGAAGCTTGGCAACCCCTCTCAATGAAAGTGCTTTTCCACAGTCTGTGCCTAGGGCTACTTGAAGAGGAAACAAACCATAGAGACAGAACTGAGAACTCCTTTATTTTGTCAAGTTTCAAAGAGCTACTACAAACCATGTTGGATTTAGACTTCCAAATTCATCTATCTATATAGGAGAGAACAGAGGGAAACCTAAATATTAAAACTGCTACTGTAGAAGAACGCTTCAACCTAGAAGAACAAAATTTGGTGAGCCAAGTGGGATTTGTGTCCTGATCATTACCACCAAGTATCATCAAGATTGGGTGAAAAAATATTTGCTGGTATTTCGGAAACTTGTAATTTCTTAGAAGCCTGGCAACCCCTCTCAATGAAAGTGTTTTTCCACAGTCTGTGCCTAGGGCTACTTGAATAGGAAACAAACCATAGAGAGAAAACTGAGAACTCCTTTATTTTTCAAGTTTCTAAGAGCTACTATAAACCCTGTGGATTTAGTGTTCCAAATTCATCTATCTATATAGGAGAGAACAGAGGGAAACCTAAATATAAAAACTGCTACTGTAAACTAACGCTTCAACCTAGAAGAACAATATATGGTGAGCCAAGTGGGATTTGTGTACTGATCATTACGACAATGTAACATCAAGATTGGGTGAAAAAATATTTGCTGGTATTTCGGAAATTCGTAATTTCTTAGAAGCTTGGCAACACCTCTCAATGCAAGTGCTTTTCCACAGTCTGTGCCTAGGGCTACTTGAAGAGGAAACAAACATAGAGACAAAACGGAGAACTACTTTATTTTGTCAAGTTTCAACCAGCTACTACAAACCATGTTGGATTTAGAGTTCCAAATTCATCTATCTATATAGGAGAGAACAGAGGGAATCCTAAATATAAAAACTGCTACTGTAGACGAACGCTTCAACCTAGAAGAACAAAATTTGGTGAGCCAAGTGGGATTAGTGTACTGATCATTACCACCAACTATCATCAAGATTGGGTGAAAAAATATTTGCTGATATTTCGGAAACTCATTATTTCTTAGAAGCTTGGCAACCCCTCTCAATGAAAGTGCTTTTCCACAGTCTGTGTCTAGGGCTACTTGAAGAGGAAACAAACCATAGAGACAAAACTGAGAACTCTTTTATTTTGTCAAGTTTCAAAGAGCTACTACAATCCATGTTGGATTTAGAGTTCCAAATTCATCTATCTATATAGGAGAGAACAGAGAGAAACCTAAATATAAAAACAGCTACTGTAGACGAACGCTTCAACCTAGAAGAACAAAATTTGGTGAGCCTAGTGGGATTTGTGTAGTGATCATTACCACCAAGAATCATCAAGATTGGGTGAAAAAATATTTGCTGGTATTTCGGAAACTTGTAATTTCTTAGAAGCCTGGCAACCACTCTCAATGAATGTGCTTTTCCACAGTCTGTGCCTAGGGCTACTTGAAGAGGAAACAAACCATAGAGAGAAAACTGAGAACTCCTTTATTTTGTCAAGTTTCAAAGAGCTACTGTAAACCCTGTTGGATTTAGTGTTCCAAATTCATCTATCTATATAGGAGAGAACAGAGGGAAACCTAAATATAAAAACTGCTACTGTAGACGAACGCTTCAACCTAGAAGAACAAAATTTGGTGAGCCAAGTGGGATTTGTGTACTGATCATTACCACCAAGTATCATCAAGATTGGGTGAAAAAATATTTGCTGGTATTTTGGAAACTCGTTATTTCATAGAAGCTTGGCAACCCATCTCAATGAAAGTGCGTTCCACAGTCTGTGCCTAGGGCTACTTGAAGAGGAAACAAACCATAGAGACAAAACTGAGAACTCCTTTATTTTGTCAAGTTTCAAAGAGCTACTACAAACCATGTTGGATTTAGAGTTCCAAATTCATCTATCTATATAGGAGAGAAAAGAGTGAAACCTAAATATAAAAACTGCTACTGTAGACGAACGCTTCAACCTAGAAGAACAAAATTTGGTGAGCCAAGTGGGATTAGTGTACTGATCATTACCACCAACTATCATCAAGATTGGGTGAAAAAATATTTGCTGATATTTCGGAAACTCATTATTTCTTAGAAGCTTGGCAACCCCTCTCAATGAAAGTGCTTTTCCACAGTCTGTGTCTAGGGCTACTTGAAGAGGAAACAAACCATAGAGACAAAACTGAGAACTCTTTTATTTTGTCAAGTTTCAAAGAGCTACTACAATCCATGTTGGATTTAGAGTTCCAAATTCATCTATCTATATAGGAGAGAACAGAGAGAAACCTAAATATAAAAACAGCTACTGTAGACGAACGCTTCAACCTCGAAGAACAAAATTTGGTGAGCCTAGTGGGATTTGTGTAGTGATCATTACCACCAAGAATCATCAAGATTGGGTGAAAAAATATTTGCTGGTATTTCGGAAACTTGTAATTTCTTAGAAGCCTGGCAACCACTCTCAATGAATGTGCTTTTCCACAGTCTGTGCCTAGGGCTACTTGAAGAGGAAACAAACCATAGAGAGAAAACTGAGAACTCCTTTATTTTGTCAAGTTTCAAAGAGCTACTGTAAACCCTGTTGGATTTAGTGTTCCAAATTCTTCTATCTATATAGGAGAGAACAGAGGGAAACCTAAATATAAAAACTGCTACTGTAGACGAACGCTTCAACCTAGAAGAACAAAATTTGGTGAGCCAAGTGGGATTTGTGTACTGATCATTACCACCAAGTATCATCAAGATTGGGTGAAAAAATATTTGCTGGTATTTTGGAAACTCGTTATTTCATAGAAGCTTGGCAACCCATCTCAATGAAAGTGCTTTCCACAGTCTGTGCCTAGGGCTACTTGAAGAGGAAACAAACCATAGAGACAAAACAGAGAACTCCTTTATTTTGTCAAGTTTCAAAGAGCTACTACAAACCATGTTGGATTTAGAGTTCCAAATTTATCTATCTATATAGGAGAGAACAGAGGGAGACCTAAATATAAAAACTGCTACTGTAGAAGAACGCTTCAACCTAGAAGAACAAAATTTGGTGAGCCAAGTGGGATTTGGGTACTGATCATTACCACCAAGTATCATCAAGATTGGGTGAAAAAATATTTGCTGGTATTTCGGAAAATCGTAATTTCTTAGAAGCTTGGCAACCCCTCTCAATGAAAGTGCTTTTCCACTGTCTGTGTCTAGGGCTACTTGAAGAGGAAACAAACCATAGAGACAAAACTGAGAACTCCTTTATTTTGTCAAGTTTCAAAGAGCTACTACAAACCATGTTGGATTTAGAGTTCCAAATTCATCTATCTATATAGGAGAGAACAGAGGGAAACAAAATATAAAAACTGCTACTTTAGACGAACGCTTCAACCTAGAAGAACTAAATTTGGTGAGCCAAGTGGGATTCGTGTACAGATCATTACCACCAACTATCATCAAGATTGGCTGAAAAAATATTTGCTGGTATTTCGGAAACTCGTTATTTCTTAGAAGCTTGGCAACCCCTCTCAATGAAAGTGCTTTTACACAGTCTGTGCCTAGGGCTACTTGAAGAGGAAACAAACCATAGAGAGAAAACTCAGAACTCCTTTATTTTGTCAAGTTTCAAAGAGCTACTACAAACCATGTTGGATTTACTGTTCCAAATTCATCTATCTATATATGAGAGAAAAGAGTGAAACCTAAATATAAAAACTGCTACTGTAGAATCAGGCTTCAACCTAGAAGAACACAATTTAGTGAGCCAAGTGGGATCTGTGTACTGATCATTACCACCAAGTATCATCAAGATTGGGTGAAAAATTTTTGCTGGTATTTCGGAAACTCGTTATTTCTTAAAAGCTTGGCAACCCCTCTCAATGAAAGTGCTTTTCCACAGTCTGTGCCTAGGGCTACTTGAAGTGGAAACAAACCATAGAGACAAAACTGAGAACTCCTTTATTTTGTCAAGTTTCAAGGAGCTACTACAATCCATGTTGGATTTAGCGTACCAAATTCATCTATCTATATAGGAGAGAACAGAGAGAAAACTAAATATAAAAACAGCTACTGTAGACGAACGCTTCAACCTAGAAGAACAAAATTTGGTGAGCCTAGTGTGATTTGTGTACTGATCATTACCACCAAGTATCATCAAGATTGGGTGAAAAAATATTTGCTGGTATTTCGGAAACTCGTTATTTCTCAGAAGCTTGGCAACCCCTCTCAATGAAAGTGCTTTTCCACAGTCTGTGCCTAGGGCTACTTGAAGAGGAAACAAACCATAGAGACAGAACTGAGAACTCCTTTATTTTTTCAAGTTTCAAAGAGCTACTACAAACCATGTTGGATTTAGAGTTCCAAATTCATCTATCTATATAGGAGAGAACAGGGAAACCTAAATATTAAAACTGCTACTGTAGAAGAACGCTTCAAACTAGAAGAACAAAATTTGGTGAGCCAAGTGGGATTTGTGTCCTGATCATTACCACCAAGTATCATCAAGATTGGGTGAAAAAATATTTGCTCTTATTTCGGAAACTTGTAATTTCTTAGAAGCCTGGCAACCACTCTCAATGAAAGTGCTTTTCCACAGTCTGTGCCTAGGGCTACTTGAAGAGGAAACAAACCATAGAGAGAAAACTGAGAACTCCTTTATTTTGTCAAGTTTCTAAGAGCTACTATAAACCCTGTGGATTTAGTGTTCCAAATTCATCTATCTATATAGGAGAGAACAGAGGGAAACCTAAATATAAAAACTGCTACTGTAAACGAATGCTTCAACCTAGAAGAACAATATATGGTGAGCCAAGTGGGATTTGTGTACTGATCATTACGACCAAGTAACATCAAGATTGGGTGAAAAAATATTTGCTGGTATTTCGGAAATTCGTAATTTCTTAGAAGCTTGGCAACACCTCTCAATGCAAGTGCTTTTCCACAGTCTGTGCCTAGGGCTACTTGAAGAGGAAACAAACATAGAGACAAAACGGAGAACTACTTTATTTTGTCAAGTTTCAACCAGCTACTACAAACCATGTTGGATTTAGAGTTCCAAATTCATCTATCTATATAGGAGGAAACAGAGGGAAACCTAAATATAAAAACTGCTACTGTAGACGAACGCTTCAACCTAGAAGAACAAAATTTGGTCAGCCAATTGGGATTTGTGTACTGATCATTACCACCAACTATCATCAAGATTGGGTGAAAAAATATTTGCTGGTATTTCGGAAACTCGTTATTTCTTAGAAGCTTGGCAACCCATCTCAATGAAAGTGCTTTTCCACAGTCTGTGCCTAGGGCTACTTGAAGAGGAAACAAACCATAGAGACAAAACTGAGAACTCCTTTATTTTGTCAAGTTTCAAAGAGCTACTACAAACCATGTTGGATTTAGAGTTCCAAATTCATCTATCTATATAGGAGAGAACAGAGGGAAACCTAAACATAAAAACTGCTACTGTAGACGAACGCTTCAACCTAGAAGAACAAAATTTGGTGAGCCAAGTGGGATTTGTGTACTGATCATTACCACCAAGTATCATCAAGATTGGGTGAAAAAATTTGCTGGTATTTCGGAAACTCGTTATTTCTCAGAAGCTTGGCAACCCCTCTCAATGAAAGTGCTTTTCCACAGTCTGTGCCTAGGGCTACTTGAAGAGGAAACAAACCATAGAGACAGAACTGAGAACTCCTTTATTTTGTCAAGTTTCAAAGAGCTACTACAAACCATGTTGGATTTAGAGTTCCAAATTCATCTATCTATATAGGAGAGAACAGAGGGAAACCTAAATATTAAAACTGCTACTGTAGAAGAACGCTTCAACCTGGAAGAACAAAATTTGGTGAGCCAAGTGGGATTTGTGTCCTGATCATTACCACCAAGTATCATCAAGATTGGGTGAAAAAATATTTGCTGGTATTTCGGAAACTTGTAATTTCTTAGAAGCCTGGCAACCACTCTCAATGAAAGTGCTTTTCCACAGTCTGTGCCTAGGGCTACTTGAAGAGGAAACAAACCATAGAGAGAAAACTGAGAACTCCTTTATTTTGTCAAGTTTCAAAGAGCTACTACAAACCATGTTGGATTTAGTGTTCCAAATTCATCTATCTATATATGAGAGAAAAGAGTGAAACCTAAATATAAAAACTGCTACTGTAGAATCAGGCTTCAACCTAGAAGAACACAATTTAGTGAGCCAAGTGGGATCTGTGTACTGATCATTACCACCAAGTATCATCAAGATTGGGTGAAAAATTTTTGCTGGTATTTCGGAAACTCGTTATTTCTTAAAAGCTTGGCAACCCCTCTCAATGAAAGTGCTTTTCCACAGTCTGTGCCTAGGGCTACTTGAAGTGGAAACAAACCATAGAGACAAAACTGAGAACTCCTTTATTTTGTCAAGTTTCAAGGAGCTACTACAATCCATGTTGGATTTAGCGTACCAAATTCATCTATCTATATAGGAGAGAACAGAGAGAAAACTAAATATAAAAACAGCTACTGTAGACGAACGCTTCAACCTAGAAGAACAAAATTTGGTGAGCCTAGTGTGATTTGTGTACTGATCATTACCACCAAGTATCATCAAGATTGGGTGAAAAAATATTTGCTGGTATTTCGGAAACTTGTAATTTCTTAGAAGCCTGGCAACCCCTCTCAATGAAAGTGCTTTTCCACAATCTGTGCCTAGGGCTACTTGAAGCGGAAACAAACCATAGAGAGAAAACTGAGAACTCCTTTATTCTGTCAAGTTTCAAAGAGCTACTATAAACCATGTTGGATTTAGTGTTCCAAATTCATCTATCTATATAGGAGAGAACACAGGGAAACCTAAATATAGAAACTGCTATTGTAGACCAACGTTTCAACCTAGAGGAACAAAATTTGGTGAGCCAAGTGGGATTTGTGTACTGATCATTACCACCAAGTATCATCAAGATTGGGTGAAAAAATATTTGCTGCTATTTTGGAAACTCGTTATTTCTTAGAAGCTTGGCAACCCATCTCAATGAAAGTGCTTTCCACAGTCTGTGCCTAGGGCTACTTGAAGAGGAAACAAACCATAGAGACAAAACTGAGAACTCCTTTATTTTTTCAAGTTTCAAAGAGCTACTACAAACCATGTTGGATTTAGAGTTCCAAATTCATCTATCTATATAGGAGAGAACAGAGGGAAACCTAAACATAAAAACTGCTACTGTAGACGAACGCTTCAACCTAGAAGAACAAAATTTGGTGAGCCAAGTGGGATTAGTGTACTGATCATTACCACCAAGTATCATCAAGATTGGGTGAAAAAATATTTGCTGGTATTTCGGAAACTCGTTATTTCTCAGAAGCTTGGCAACCCCTCTCAATGAAAGTGCTTTTCCACAGTCTGTGCCTAGGGCTACTTGAAGAGGAAACAAACCATAGAGACAGACTGAGAACTCCTTTATTTTTTCAAGTTTCAAAGAGCTACTACAAACCATGTTGGATTTAGAGTTCCAAATTCATCTATCTATATAGGAGAGAACAGGGAAACCTAAATATTAAAACTGCTACTGTAGAAGAACGCTTCAAACTAGAAGAACAAAATTTGGTGAGCCAAGTGGGATTTGTGTCCTGATCATTACCACCAAGTATCATCAAGATTGGGTGAAAAAATATTTGCTCTTATTTCGGAAACTTGTAATTTCTTAGAAGCCTGGCAACCACTCTCAATGAAAGTGCTTTTCCACAGTCTGTGCCTAGGGCTAATTGAAGAGGAAACAAACCATAGAGAGAAAACTGAGAACTCCTTTATTTTGTCAAGTTTCTAAGAGCTACTATAAACCCTGTGGATTTAGTGTTCCAAATTCATCTATCTATATAGGAGAGAACAGAGGGAAACCTAAATATAAAAACTGCTACTGTAAACGAACGCTTCAACCTAGAAGAACAATATATGGTGAGCCAAGTGGGATTTGTGTACTGATCATTACGACCAAGTAACATCAAGATTGGGTGAAAAAATATTTGCTGGTATTTCGGAAATTCGTAATTTCTTAGAAGCTTGGCAACCCATCTCAATGCAAGTGCTTTTCCACAGTCTGTGCCTAGGGCTACTTGAAGAGGAAACAAACATAGAGACAAAACGGAGAACTCCTTTATTTTTTCAAGTTTCAACCAGCTACTACAAACCATGTTGGATTTAGAGTTCCAAATTCATCTATCTATATAGGAGAAAACAGAGGGAAACCTAAATGTAAAAACTGCTACTGTAGACGAACGCTTCAACCTAGAAGAACAAAATTTGGTCAGCCAATTGGGATTTGTGTACTGATCATTACCACCAACTATCATCAAGATTGGGTGAAAAAATATTTGCTGGTATTTCGGAAACTCGTTATTTCTTAGAAGCTTGGCAACCCATCTCAATGAAAGTGCTTTTCCACAGTCTGTGCCTAGGGCTACTTGAAGAGGAAACAAACCATAGAGACAAAACTGAGAACTCCTTTATTTTGTCAAGTTTCAAAGAGCTACTACAAACCATGTTGGATTTAGAGTTCCAAATTCATCTATCTATATAGGAGAGAACAGAGGGAAACCTAAACATAAAAACTGCTACTGTAGACGAACGCTTCAACCTAGAAGAACAAAATTTGGTGAGCCAAGTGGGATTTGTGTACTGATCATTACCACCAAGTATCATCAAGATTGGGTGAAAAAATATTTGCTGGTATTTCGGATACTCGTTATTTCTCAGAAGCTTGGCAACCCCTCTCAATGAAAGTGCTTTTCCACAGTCTGTGCCTAGGGCTACTTGAAGAGGAAACAAACCATAGAGACAGAACTGAGAACTCCTTTATTTTTTCAAGTTTCAAAGAGCTACTACAAACCATGTTGGATTTAGAGTTCCAAATTCATCTATCTATATAGGAGAGAACAGGGAAACCTAAATATTAAAACTGCTACTGTAGAAGAACGCTTCAACCTAGAAGAACAAAATTTTGTGAGCCAAGTGGGATTTGTGTCCTGATCATTACCACCAAGTATCATCAAGATTGGGTGAAAAAATATTTGCTGGTATTTCGGAAACTTGTAATTTCTTAGAAGCCTGGCAACCACTCTCAATGAAAGTGCTTTTCCACAGTCTGTGCCTAGGGCTACTTGAAGAGGAAACAAACCATAGAGAGAAAACTGAGAACTCCTTTATTTTGTCAAGTTTCAAAGAGCTACTACAAACCATGTTGGATTTAGAGTTCCAAATTCATCTATCTATATAGGAGAGAACAGAGGGAAACCTAAATATAAAAACTGCTACTGTAGACGAACGCTTCAACCTAGAAGAACAAAATTTGGTGAGCCAAGTGGGATTTGTGTACTGATCATTACGACCAAGTAACATCAAGATTGGGTGAAAAAATATTTGCTGGTATTTCGAAAATTCGTAATTTCTTAGAAGCTTGGCAACCCCTCTCAATGAAAGTGCTTTTCCACAGTCTGTGCCTAGGGCTACTTGAAGAGGAAACAAACCATAGAGACAAAACTCAGAACTCCTTTATTTTGTCAAGCTTCAAAGAGCTACTACAAACCATGTTGGATTTAGAGTTCCAAATTCATCTATCTATATATGAGAGAAAAGAGTGAAACCTAAATATAAAAACTGCTACTGTAGACGAACGCTACAAACTAGAAGAACAAAATTTGGTGAGCCAAGTGGGATCTGTGTACTGATCATTACCACCAAGAATCATCAAGATTGGGTGAAAAAATTTTTGCTGGTATTTCGGAAACTAGTTATTTCTTAAAAGCTTGGCAACCCCTCTCAATGAAAGTGCTTTTCCACAGTCTGTGCCTAGGGCTACTTGAAGAGGAACAAACCATAGAGACAAAACTGAGAACTCCTTTATTTTGTGAAGTTTCAAAGAGCTACTACAATCCATGTTGGATTTAGAGTTCCAAATTCATCTATCTATATAGGAGAGAACAGAGGGAGTCCTAAATATAAAAACTGCTACTGTAGACGAACGCTTCAACCTAGAAGAACAAAATTTGGTGAGCCAAGTGGGATTTGGGTACTGATCATTACCACCAAGTATCATCAAGATTGGGTGAAAAAATAATTTCTTGTATTTCGGAAACTCGTTATTTCTTAGAAGCTTGGCAACCCATCTCAATGAAAATGCTTTTCCACAGTCTGTGCCTAGGGCTACTTGAAGAGGAAACAAACCATAGAGACAAAACTGAGAACTCCTTTATTTTGTCAAGTTTCAAAGAGCTACTACAAACCATGTTGGATTTAGAGTTCCAAATTCATCTATCTATATAGGAGAGAACAGAGGGAAACAAAATATAAAAACTGCTACTGTAGACGAACGCTTCATCATAGAAGAACAAAATTTGGTGAGCCAAGTGGGATTTGTGTACTGATGATTACCACCAACTATCATCAAGATTGGCTGAAAAAATATTTGCTGGTATTTCGGAAACTCGTTATTTCTTAGAAGCTTGGCAACCCCTCTCAATGAAAGTGCTTTTCCACAGTCTGTGCCTAGGGCTACTTGAAGAGGAAACAAACCATAGAGAGAAAACTCAGAACTCCTTTATTTTGTCAAGTTTCAAAGAGCTACTACAAACCATGTTGTATTTAGAGTTCCAAATTCACCTATCTATATAGGAGAGAACAGAGGGAAACCTAAATATAAAAACTGCTACTGAAGACGAATGCTTCATACTAGAAGAAGAAAATTTGGTGAGCCAAGTGGGATTTTTGTACTGATCATTACCACTAAGTATCATCAAGTTTAATTGAAAAAATATTTGCTGGTATTTCGGAAACGCGATATTTCTTAGAAGCTTGGCAACCCATCTCAATGAAAGTGCTTTTCCAAAGTCTGTTCCTAGGGCTCCTTGAAAAGGAAACAAACCATAGAGAGAAAACAGAGAAGTTCTTTATTTTGTCAAGTTTCAAAGAGCTACTACAAACCATGCTGGATTTAGAGTTCCAAATTCATCTATCTATATAGGAGAGAACAGAGGGGAACCTAAATATAAAAACTGCTACTGTCGACGAACGCTTCACCCTAGAAGAACAAAATTTGGTGTGCCAAGTGGGACTTGTGTACTGATTATTACCACCAAGTATTTTCAAGATTGGGTGAAAAAATATTTGCTGGTATTTCGGAAACTCGTTATTTCTTAGAAGCTTGGCAACCCCTCTCAATGAAAGTTCTTTCTACAGTCTGTTCCTAGGGCTACTTGAAGAGGAAACAAACCATAGAGACAAAACTGAGAACTCCTTTATTTTGTCAAGTTTCAAAGTGCTACTACAAACCATGTTGAATTTAGAGTTCCAAATTCATCTATCTATATAGGAGAGAACAGAGGGAAACCTAAATATAAAAACTGCTACTGTAGACGAAAGCTTAAACCTAGAAGAACAAAATATGGTGAGCCAAGTGGGATTTGTGTACTGATCATTACCACCAAGTATCATCAAGATTGGGTGAAAAAATATTTGCTGGTATTTCCTAAACTCGTTAATTCTTAGAAGCTTGGCAACCCATCTCAATGAAAGTGCTTTTCCACAGTCTGTGCCTAGGGCTACTTGAAGCGGAAACAAACCATAGAGACAAAACTGAGAACTCCTTTATTTTGTCAAGGTTCAAAGAGCTAGTACAAACCATGTTGGATTTAGAGTTCCAAATTCATCTATCTATATAGGAGAGAACAGAGAGAAACCTAAATATAAAAACTGCTACTGTAGACGAACGCTTCAACCTAGAAGAACAAAATTTGGTGAGCCAAGTGGGATTTGTGTACTGATCATTACCACCAAGTATCATCAAGATTGGGTTAAAAAATATTTGCTGGTATTTCGGAAACTCGTAATTTCTTAGAAGCTTGGCAACCCCTCTCAATGAAAGTGCTTTTCCACAGTCTGTGCCTAGGGCTACTTGAAGAGGAAACAAACCATAGAGACAGAACTGAGAACTTCTTTATTTTGTCAAGTTTCAAAGAGCTACTACAAACCATGTTGGATTTAGTGTTCCAAATTCATCTATCTATATATGTGAGAACAGAGTGAAACCTAAATATAAAAACTGCTACTGTCGACGAACGCTTCACCCTAGAAGAACAAAATTTGGTGTGCCAAGTGGGACTTGTGTACTGATTATTACCACCAAGTATTTTCAAGATTGGGTGAAAAAATATTTGCTGGTATTTCGGAAACTCGTTATTTCTTAGAAGCTTGGCAACCCCTCTCAATGAAAGTTCTTTCTACAGTCTGTTCCTAGGGCTACTTGAAGAGGAAACAAACCATAGAGACAAAACTGAGAACTCCTTTATTTTGTCAAGTTTCAAAGTGCTACTACAAACCATGTTGAATTTAGAGTTCCAAATTCATCTATCTATATAGGAGAGAACAGAGGGAAACCTAAATATAAAAACTGCTACTGTAGACGAAAGCTTCAACCTAGAAGAACAAAATATGGTGAGCCAAGTGGGATTTGTGTACTGATCATTACCACCAAGTATCATCAAGATTGGGTGAAAAAATATTTGCTGGTATTTCCTAAACTCGTTAATTCTTAGAAGCTTGGCAACCCATCTCAATGAAAGTGCTTTTCCACAGTCTGTGCCTAGGGCTACTTGAAGCGGAAACAAACCATAGAGACAAAACTGAGAACTCCTTTATTTTGTCAAGTTTCAAAGAGCTACTACAAACCATGTTGGATTTAGAGTTCAAAATTCATCTATCTATATAGGAGAGAACAGAGAGAAACCTAAATATAAAAACTGCTACTGTAGAGGAACGTTTCAAACTAGAAGAACAAAATTTGGTGAGCCAAGTGGGATTTGTGTACTGATCATTACCACCAAGTATCATCAAGATTGGGTTAAAAAATATTTGCTGGTATTTCGGAAACTCGTAATTTCTTAGAAGCTTGGCAACCCCTCTCAATGAAAGTGCTTTTCCACAGTCTGTGCCTAGGGCTACTTGAAGAGGAAACAAATCATAGAGACAAAACTGAGAACTTTTTTATTTTGTCAAGTTTCAGAGAGCTACTACAAACCATGTGGGATTTAGAGTTCCAAATTCATCTATCTATATAGGAGAGAACAGAGGGAAACCTAAATATAAAAACTGCTACTGTAGACGAATGCTTCATCCTAGAAGAACAAAATTTGGTGAGCCAAGTGGGATTTGTGTACTGATCATTACCACCAAGTATCATCAAGTTTGGGTGAAAAAATATTTGCTGGTATTTCGGAAACTCGAAATTTCTTAGAAGCTTGGCAACCCATCTCAATGAAAGTGCTTTTCCACAGTCAGTTCCTAGGGCTACTTGAAGAGGAAACAAACCATAGAGACAAAACTGAGAACTCCTTTATTTTGTCAAGTTTCAAAGAGCTACTACAAACCATGTTGAATTTAGAGTTCCAAATTCATCTATCTATATAGGAGAGAACAGAGTGAAACCTAAATATAAAAACTGCTACAGTAGACGAAAGCTTCGAACTAGAAAAACAAAATTTCGTGAGCCAAGTGGGATTTGTGTACTGATCATTACCACCAAGGATCATCAAGATTGGGTGAAAAAATATTTGGTGGTATTTCGGAAACTCGTTATTTCTTAGAAGCTTGGCAACCCCTCTCAATGAAAGTGCTTTTCCACAGTCTGTGCCTAGGGCTACTTGAAGAGGAAACAAACCATAGAGACAAATCTGAGAACTCCTTTATTTTGTCAAGTTTCAAAGAGCTACTACAAACCATGTTGGATTTAGAGTTCCAAATTCATCTATCTATATAGGAGAGAACAGAGGGAAACCTAAATATAAAAACTGCTACTGTAGACGAACGCTTCAACCTAGAAGAACAAAATTTGGTGAGCCAAGTGGGATTTGTGTACTGATCATTACCACCAAGTATCATCAAGATTGGGTTAAAAAATATTTGCTGGTATTTCGGAAACTCGTAATTTCTTAGAAGATTGGCAACCCCTCTCAATGAAAGTGCTTTTCCACAGTTTGTTCCTAGGACTACTTGAAGAGGAAACAAACCATAGAGACAAAACGGAGAACTCCTTTATTTTGTCAAGTTTCAGAGAGCTACTACAAACCATATGGGATTTAGAGTTCCAAATTCATCTATCTATATAGGAGAGAACAGAGGGAAACCTAAATATAAAAACTGCTACTGTAGACGAATGCTTCATCCTAGAAGAACAAAATTTTGTGAGCCAAGTGGGATTTGTGTACTGATCATTACCACCAAGTATCATCAAGTTTGGGTGAAAAAATATTTGCTGGTATTTCAGAAACTCGAAATTTCTTAGAAGCTTGGCAACCAATCTCAATGAAAATGCTTTTCCACAGTCAGTTCCTAGGGCTACTTGAAGAGGAAACAAACCATAGAGACAAAACTGAGAACTCCTTTATTTTGTCAAGTTTCAAAGAGCTACTACAAACCATGTTGAATTTAGAGTTCCAAATTCATCTATCTATATAGGAGAGAACAGAGGGAAACCTACATATAAAAATGCCACAGTAGACGAAAGCTTCGAACAAAAAAAAGAAAATTTCGTGAGCCAAGTGGGATTTGTGTACTGATCATTACCACCTAGTATCATCAAGATTGGGTGAAAAAATAATTGCTGGTATTTCGGAAACTCGATATTTCTTAGAAGCTTGACAACCCATCTCAATGAAAGTGCTTTTCCACAGTCTGTTCCTAGGGCTACTTGAAAAGGAAACAAACCATAGAGACAAAACAGAGAAGTTCTTTATTTTGTCAAGTTTCAAAGAGCTACTACAAACCATGCTGGATTTAGAGTTCCAAATTCATCTATCTATATAGGAGAGAACAGAGGGGAACCTAAATATAAAAACTGCTACTGTAGACGAATGCTTCAACCTAGAAGAACAAAATTTGGTGAGCCAAGTGGGATTTGTGTACTGATCATTACCACCAAGTATCATCAAGATTGGGTGAAAAAATATTTGCTGGTATTTCGGAAACTCGTTATTTCTTAGAAGCTTGGCAACCCCTCTCAATGAAAGTGCTTTTCCAGAGTCTGTGCCTAGGGCTACTTGAAGAGGAAACAAACCATAGAGACAAATCCGAGAACTTCTTTATTTTGTCAAGTTTCAAAGAGCTACTACAAACCATGTTGGATTTAGTGTTCCAAATTCATCTATCTATATATGTGAGAACAGAGTGAAACCTAAATATAAAAACTGCTACTGTCGACGAACGCTTCACCCTAGAAGAACAAAATTTGGTGTACCAAGTGGGACTTGTGTACTGATTATTACCACCAAGTATTTTCAAGATTGGGTGAAAAAATATTTGCTGGTATTTCGGAAACACGTTATTTCTTAGAAGCTTGGCAACCCCTCTCAATGAAAGTTCTTTCTACAGTCCTTGCCTAGGGCTACTTGAAGAGGAAACAAACCATAGAGACAAAACTGAGAACTCCTTTATTTTGTCAAGTTTCAAAGTGCTACTACAAACCATGTTGAATTTAGAGTTCCAAATTCATCTATCTATATATGAGAGAACAGAGGGAAACCTAAATATAAAAACTGCTACTGTAGACGAACGCTTCAACCTAGAAGAACAAAATTTGGTGAGCCCAGTGGGATTTGTGTACTGATCATTACCACCAAGTATCATCAAGATTTGGTGAAAAAATATTTGCTTTTATTTCGGAAACTCGTTATTTCTTAGAAGCTTGGCAACCCCTCTCAATGAAAGTGCTTTTCCACAGTCTGTGCCTAGGGCTACTTGAAGAGGAAACAAACCATAGAGACAAAACTGAGAACTCCTTTATTTTGTCAAGTTTCAAAGAGCTACTACAAACCATGTTGGATTTAGAGTTCCAAATTCATCTATCTATATATGAGAGAACAGAGGGAAACCTAAATATAAAAACTGCTACTGTAGACGAACGCTTCAACCTAGAAGAACAAAATTGCTAAGCCAAGTGGGATTTGTGTACTGATCATTACCACCAAGTATCATCAAGATTGGGTGAAAAATATTTGCTGGTATTTCGGAAACTTGTTATTTCTTAGAAGCTTGGCAACCCCTCTCAATGAAAGTGCTTTTCCACAGTCTGTGCCTAGGGCTACTTGAAGAGGAAACAAACCATAGAGACAAATCTGAGAACTCCTTTATTTTGTCAAGTTTCGCAGAGCTACTACAAACCATGTTGGACATAGAGTTCCAAATTCACCTATCTATATAGGAGAGAACAGCGGAAAACTAAATATAAAAACTGCTACTGAAGATGAATGCTTCATACTAGAAGAAGAAAATTTGGTGAGCCAAGTGGGATTTTTATACTGATCATTACCACTAAGTATCATCAAGTTTAATTGAAAAAATATTTGCTGGTATTTCGGAAACTCGATATTTCTTAGAAGCTTGACAACCCATCTCAATGAAAGTGCTTTTCCACAGTCTGTTCCTAGGGCTACTTGAAAAGGAAACAAACCATAGAGACAAAACAGAGAAGTTCTTTATTTTGTCAAGTTTCAAAGAGCTACTACAAACCATGCTGGATTTAGAGTTCCAAATTCATCTATCTATATAGGAGAGAACAGAGGGGAACCTAAATATAAAAACTGCTACTGTAGACGAATGCTTCAACCTAGAAGAACAAAATTTGGTGAGCCAAGTGGGATTTGTGTACTGATCATTACCACCAAGTATCATCAAGATTGGGTGAAAAAATATTTGCTGGTATTTCGGAAACTCGTTATTTCTTAGAAGCTTGGCAACCACTCTCAATGAAAGTGCTTTTCCACAGTCTGTGCCTAGGGCTACTTGAAGAGGAAACAAACCATAGAGACAAATCCGAGAACTTCTTTATTTTGTCAAGTTTCAAAGAGCTACTACAAACCATGTTGGATTTAGTGTTCCAAATTCATCTATCTATATATGTGAGAACAGAGTGAAACCTAAATATAAAAACTGCTTCTGTCGACGAACGCTTCACCCTAGAAGAACAAAATTTGGTGTGCCAAGTGGGACTTGGGTACTGATTATTACCACCAAGTATTTTCAAGATTGGGTGAAAAAATATTTGCTGGTATTTCAGAAACTCGTTATTTCTTAGAAGTTTGGCAACCCCTCTCAATGAAAAGTTCTTTCTACAGTCTGTGCCTAGGGCTACTTGAAGAGGAAACAAACCAGAGAGACAAAACTGAGAACTCCTTTATTTTGTCAAGTTTCAAAGTGCTACTACAAACCATGTTGAATTTAGAGTTCCAAATTCATCTATCTATATTGGAGAGAACCGAGGGAAACCTAAATATAAAACTGCTACTGTAGACGAAAGCTTCAACCTAGAATAACAAAATATGGTGAGCCAAGTGGGATTTGTTTACTGATCATTACCACCAAGTATCATCAGGATTGGGTGAAAAAATATTTGCTGGTATTTCCTAAACTCGTTAATTCTTAGAAGCTTGGCAACCCATCTCAATGAAAGTGCTTTTCCACAGTCTATGCCTAGTGCTACTTGAAGAGGAAACAAACCATAGAGACAAAACTGAGAACTCCTTTATTTTGTCAAGTTTCAAAGAGCTACTACAAACCATGTTGGATTAAGAGTTCCAAATTCATCTATCTATATAGGAGAGAACAGAGTGAAACCTAAATATAAAAACTGCTACTGTAGACGAACGTTTCAACCTAGAAGAACAAAATTTGGTGAGCCAAGTGGGATTTGTGTACTGATCATTACCACCAAGTATCATCAAGATTGGGTGAAAAAATATTTGCTGGTATTTCGGAAACTCGTAATTTCTTAGAAGATTGGCAACCCCTCTCAATGAAAGTGCTTTTCCACAGTCTATGCCAGGGCTACTTGAAGAGTAAACAAACCATATAGACAAAACTGAGAACTCCTTTATTTTGTCAAGTTTCAAAGAGCTACTACAAACCATGTTGGATTTAGAGTTCCAAATTCATTTATCTATATAGGAGAGAACAGAGAGAAACCTAAATATAAAAACTGCTACTGTACACGAACGTTTCAACCTAGAAGAACAAAATTTGGTGAACCAAGTGCGATTTGTGTACTAATCATTACCACCAAGTATCATCAAGATTGGGTTAAAAAATATTTGCTGGTATATCGGAAACTTGTTATTTCTTATAAGCTTGGCAACCCATCTCAATGAAAGTGCTTTTTCACCGTCTGTGACTAGGGCTTCTTGAAGTGTAAACAAACCATAGAGACAAAACTGAGAACTCCTTTATTTTGTCAAGTTTCAAAGAGCTACTACAAACCATGTTGGATTTAGAGATCCAAATTCATCTATCTATATAGGAGAGAACAGAGGGGAACGAAATATAAAAACTGCTACTGTAGACGAATGCTTCATTCTAGAAGAAGAAAATTTGGTGAGGCAAGTGGGATTTCGGTACTGAACATTACCACCAAGTATCATCAAGATTGGGTGAAAAAATATTTGCTGGTATTTCGGACACTCGTAATTTCTTATAAGCTTGGCAATCCCTCTCATTGAAAGTGCTTTTCCACAGTCTGTGCCTACGGCTACTTGAAGAGGAAATAAACCATAGAGACAAAACTGAGAACTCCTTTATTTTGTCAAGTTTCAAAGAGCTACTACAAACCATGTTGGATTTAGAGTTCCAAATTCATCTATCTATATAGGAGAGAACAGAGGAAAACCTAAATATAAAAACTGCTACTGTAGAAGAACGCTTCAACCTAGAAGAACATAATTTGGTGAGCCAAGTGGGATTTGTGTAGTGATCATTACCACCAAGTATCATCAAGATTGGGTGAAAAAATAATTTCTTGTATTTCGGAAACTCGTTATTTCTTAGAAGCTTGGCAACCCATCTCAATGAAAATGCTTTTCCACAGTCTGTGCCTAGGGCTAATTGAAGAGGAAACAAACCATAGAGACAACATCTGAGAACTCTTTATTTTGTCAAGTTTCAAAGAGCTACTACAAACCATGTTGGATTTAGAGTCCAAATTCATCTATCTATATAGGAGAGAACAGAGAGAAACCTAAATATAAAAACTGCTACTGTAGACGAACGCTTCATCATAGAAGAACAAAATTTGGTGAGCCAAGTGGGATTTGTGTACTGATGATTACCACCAAGTATCATCAAGATTGGGTGATATTTGCTGGTATTTCGGAAACTCGTTATTTCTTAGAAGCTTGGCAACCCCTCTCAATGAAAGTGCTTTTCCACAGTCTGTGCCTAGGGCTACTTGAAAGAGGAAAAAAACATAGAGACAAATCTGAGAACTCCTTTATTTTGTCAAGTTTCAAAGAGCTACTACAACCATGTTGTATTTAGAGTTCCAAATTCACCTATCTATATAGGAGAGAACAGAGGGTAACCTAAATATAAAAAATGCTACTGAAGACGAATGCTTCATACTAGAAGAAGAAATTTGGTGAGCCAAGTGGGGATTTTTGTACTGATCATTACCAATAAGTATCATCAAGTTTAATTGAAAAAATATTTGCTGGTATTTCGGAAACTCGATATTTCTTAGAAGCTTGGCAACCCATCTCAATTAAAGTGCTTTTCCAAAGTCTGTTCCTAGGGCTCCTTGAAAAGGAAACAAACCATAGAGAGAGAAACAGAGAAGTTCTTTATTTTGTCAAGTTTCAAAGAGCTACTACAAAACCATGCTGGATTTAGAGTTCCAAATTCATCTATCTATATAGGAGAGAACAGAGGGGAACCTAAATATAAAAACTGCTACTGTAGACGAATGCTTCAACCTAGAAGAACAAAATTTGGTGAGCCAAGTGGGATTTGTGTACTGATCATTACCACCAAGTATCATCAAGATTGGGTGAAAAAATATTTGCTGGTATTTCGGAAACTCGTTATTTCTTAGAAGCTTGGCAACCCCTCTCAATGAAAGTGCTTTTCCACAGTCTGTGCTAGGGCTACTTGAAGAGGAAACAAACCATAGAGACAAATCTGAGAACTTCTTTATTTTGTCAAGTTTCAAAGAGCTACTACAACCATCTTTATTTAGTGTTCCAAATTCATCTATCTATATATGTGAGAACAGAGTGAAACCTAAATATAAAAACTGCTACTGTCGACGAACGCTTCACCCTAGAAGAACAAAATTTGGTGTGCCAAGTGGGACTTGTGTACTGATTATTACCACCAAGTATTTTCAAGATTGGGTGAAAAAATATTTGCTGGTATTTCGGAAACTCGTTATTTCTTAGAAGCTTGGCAACCCCTCTCAATGAAAGTTCTTTCTACAGTCTGTTCCTAGGGCTACTTGAAGAGGAAACAAACCATAGAGACAAAACTGAGAACTCCTTTATTTTGTCAAGTTTCAAAGTGCTACTACAAACCATGTTGAATTTAGAGTTCCAAATTCATCTATCTATATAGGAGAGAACAGAGGGAAACTAAATATAAAACTGCTACTGTAGACGAAAGCTTAAACCTAGAAGAACAAAATATGGTGAGCCAAGTGGGATTTGTGTACTGATCATTACCACCAAGTATCATCAAGATTGGGTGAAAAAATATTTGCTGGTATTTCCCTAAACTCGTTAATTCTTAGAAGCTTGGCAACCATCTCATGAAAGTGCTTTTCCACAGTCTGTGCCTAGGGCTACTTGAAGCGGAAACAAACCATAGAGACAAAACTGAGAACTCCTTTATTTTGTCAAGGTTCAAAGAGCTAGTACAAACCATGTTGGATTAGAGTTCAAAATTCATCTATCTATATAGGAGAGAACAGAGAGAAACCTAAATATAAAACTGCTACTGTAGAGGAACGTTTCAAACTAGAAGAACAAATTTGGTGAGCCAAGTGGGATTTGTGTACTGATCATTACCACCAAGTATCATCAAGATTGGGTTAAAAATATTTGCTGGTATTTCGGAAACTCGTAATTCTTAGAAGCTTGGCAACCCCTCTCAATGAAAGTGCTTTTCCACAGTCTGTGAATAGGGCTACTTGAAGAGGAAACAAATCATAGAGACAAAACTGAGAACTTTTTATTTTGTCAAGTTACAGAGAGCTACTACAAACCATGTGGGATTTAGAGTTCCAAATTCATCTATCTATATAGGAGAGAACAGAGGGAAACCTAAATATAAAAGCTGCTACTGTAGACGAATGCTTCATCCTCGAAGAACAAAATTTGGTGAGCCAAGTGGGATTTGTGTACTGATCATTACCACCAAGTATCATCAAGTTTGGGTGAAAAAATATTTGCTGGTATTTCGGAAACTCGAAATTTCTTAGAAGCTTGGCAACCCATCTCAATGAAAGTGCTTTTCCACAGTCAGTTCCTAGGGCTACTTGAAGAGGAAACAAACCATAGAGACAAAACTGAGAACTCCTTTATTTTGTCAAGTTTCAAAGAGCTACTACAAACCATGTTGGATTTTAGAGTTCCAAATTCATCTATCTATATAGGAGAGAACAGAGGGAAACCTAAATATAAAAACTGCTACTGTAGACGAACGCTTCAACCTAGAAGAACAAAATTTGGTGAGCCAAGTGGGATTTGTGTACTGATCATTACCACCAAGTATCATCAAGATTGGGTTAAAAATATTTGCTGGTATTTCGAAACTCGTAATTTCTTAGAAGCTTGGCAACCCCTCTCAATGAAAGTGCTTTTCCACAGTTTGTTCCTAGGGCTACTTGAAGAGGAAACAAACCATAGAGACAAAACCTAGAACTCCTTTATTTTGTCAAGTTTCAGAGAGCTACTACAAACCATATGGGATTTAGAGTTCCAAATTCATCTATCTATATAGGAGAACAGAGGGAAACCTAAATATAAAAACTGCTACTGTAGACGAATGCTTCATCCCTAGAAGAACAAAATTTTGTGAGCCAAGTGGGATTTGTGTACTGATCATTACCACCAAGTATCATCAAGTTTGGGTGAAAAAATATTTGCTGGTATTTCAGAAACTCGAAATTTCTTAGAAGCTTGGCAACCCATCTCAATGAAAATGCTTTTCCACAGTCAGTTCCTAGGGCTACTTGAAGAGGAACAAACCATAGAGACAAAAGTGAGAACCCCTTTATTTTGTCAAGTTTCAAAGAGCTACTACAAACCATGTTGAATTTAGAGTTCCAAATTCATCTATCTATATAGGAGAGACAGAGGGAAACCTACATATAAAATGCCACAGTAGACGAAAGCTTCGAACAAAAAAAAGAAAATTTCGTGAGCCAAGTGGGATTTGTGTACTGATCATTACCACCTAGTATCATCAAGATTGGGTGAAAAAATAATTGCTGGTATTTTGGAAACTCGTTATTTCTTAGAAGCTTGGCAATCCCTCTCAATGAAAGTGCTTTTCCACAGTCTGTGCCTAGGGCTACTTGAAGAGGAAACAAACCATAGAGACAAATCTGAGAACTCCTTTATTTTTGTCAAGTTTCAAAGAGCTACTACAAACCATGTTGGATTTAGAGTTTCAAATTCATCTATCTATATAGGAGAGAACAGAGGGAAACCTAAATATAAAAACTGCTACTGTAGACGAAAGCTTAAACCTAGAAGAACAAAATATGGTGAGCCAAGTGGATTTGTGTACTGATCATTTACCACCAAGTATCATCAAGATTGGGTGAAAAAATATTTGCTGGTATTTCCTAAACTCGTTAATTCTTAGAAGCTTGGCAACCCATCTCAATGAAAGTGCTTTCACAGTCTGTGCCTAGGGCTACTTGAAGCGGAACAAACCATAGAGACAAAACTGAGAACTCCTTTATTTTGTCAAGGTTCAAAGAGCTAGTACAAAACCATGTTGGATTTAGAGTTCAAAATTCATCTATCTATATAGAGAGAACAGAGAGAAACCTAAATATAAAAACTGCTACTGTAGAGGAACGTTTCAAACTAGAAGAACAAAAATTTGGTGAGCCAAGTGGGATTTGTGTACTGATCATTACCACCAAGTATCATCAAGATTGGTTAAAAATATTTGCTGGTATTTCGGAAACTCGTAATTTCTTAGAAGCTTGGCAACCCCTCTCAATGAAAGTGCTTTTCCACAGTCTGTGAATAGGGCTACTTGAAGAGGAAACAAATCATAGAGACAAACTGAGAACTTTTTATTTTGTCAAGTTACAGAGAGCTACTACAAACCATGTGGGATTTAGAGTTCCAAATTCATCTATCTATATAGGAGAGAACAGAGGGAAACCTAAATATAAAAACTGCTACTGTAGACGAATGCTTCATCCTAGAAGAACAAATTTGGTGAGCCAAGTGGGATTTGTGTACTGATCATTACCACCAAGTATCATCAAGTTTGGGTGAAAAAATATTTGCTGGTATTTCGGAAACTCGAAATTTCTTAGAAGCTTGGCAACCCATCTCAATGAAAGTGCTTTTCCACAGTCAGTTCCTAGGGCTACTTGAAGAGGAAACAAACCATAGAGACAAAACTGAGAACTCCTTTATTTTGTCAAGTTTCAAAGAGCTACTACAAACCATGTTGGATTTAGAGTTCCAAATTCATCTATCTATATAGGGAGAGAACAGAGGGAAACCTAAATATAAAAACTGCTACTGTAGACGAACGCTTCAACCTAGAAGAACAAAATTTTGGTGAGCCAAGTGGGATTTGTGTACTGATCATTACCACCAAGTATCATCAAGATTGGTTTAAAAAATATTTGCTGGTATTTCGGAAACTCGTAATTTCTTAGAAGCTTGGCAACCCCTCTCAATGAAAGTGCTTTTCCACAGTTTGTTCCTAGGGCTACTTGAAGAGGAAACAAACCATAGAGACAAAACCTAGAACTCCTTTATTTTGTCAAGTTTCAGAGAGCTACTACAAACCATATGGATTTAGAGTTCCAAATTCATCTATCTATATAGGAGAGAACAGAGGGAAACCTAAATATAAAAACTGCTACTGTAGACGAATGCTTCATCCTAGAAGAACAAAATTTTGTGAGCCAAGTGGGATTTGTGTACTGATCATTACCACCAAGTATCATCAAGTTTGGGTGAAAAAATATTTGCTGGTATTTCAGAAACTCGAAATTTCTTAGAAGCTTGGCAACCCATCTCAATGAAAATGCTTTTCCACAGTCAGTTCCTAGGGCTACTTGAAGAGGAAACAAACCATAGAGACAAAAGTGAGAACCCCTTTATTTTGTCAAGTTTCAAAGAGCTACTACAAACCATGTTGAATTTAGAGTTCCAAATTCATCTATCTATATAGGGAGAGAACAGAGGGAAACCTACATATAAAAATGCCACAGTAGACGAAAGCTTCGAACAAAAAAAAAGAAAATTTCCGTGAGCCAAGTGGGATTTGTGTACTGATCATTACCACCTAGTATCATCAAGATTGGGTGAAAAATAATTGCTGGTATTTTGGAAACTCGTTATTTCTTAGAAGCTTGGCAATCCCTCTCAATGAAAGTGCTTTTCCACAGTCTGTGCCTAGGGCTACTTGAAGAGGAAACAAACCATAGAGACAAATCTGAGAACTCCTTTATTTTGTCAAGTTTCAAAGAGCTACTACAAACCATGTTGGATTTAGAGTTTCAAATTCATCTATCTATATAGGAGAGAACAGAGGGAAACCTAAATATAAAAACTGCTACTGTAGACGAACGCTTCAACCTAGAAGAACAAAATTTGCTAAGCCAAGTGGGATTTGTGTACTGATCATTACCACCAAGTATCATCAAGATTGGGTGAAAAAATATTTGCTGGTATTTCGGAAACTCGTAATTTCTTAGAAGCTTGGCAACCCCTATCAATGAAAGTGCTTTTCCACAGTCTGTGCCTAGGGCTACTTGAAGAGGAAACAAATCATAGAGACAAAACTGAGAACTCCTTTATTTTGTCAAGTTTCAGAGAGCTACTACAAACCATGTGGGATTTAGAGTTCCAAATTCATCTATCTATATAGGAGAGAACAGAGGGAAACCTAAATATAAAAACTGCTACTGTAGACGAATGCTTCATCCTAGAAGAACAAAATTTGGTGAGCCAAGTGGGATTTGTGTACTGATCATTACCACCAAGTATCATCAAGTTTGGGTGAAAAAATATTTGCTGGTATTTCGGAAACTCGAAATTTCTTAGAAGCTTGGCAACCCATCTAAATGAAAGTGCTTTTCCATAGTCAGTTCCTAGGGCTACTTGAAGAGGAAACAAACCATAGAGATAAAACTGAGAACTCCTTTATTTTGTCAAGTTTCGAAGAGCTACTACAAACCATGTTGAATTTAGAGTTCCAAATTCATCTATCTATATAGGAGAGAACAGAGGGAAACCTAAATATAAAACTGCTACAGTAGACGAAAGCTTCGAACAAAAAAAAGAAAATTTCCTGAGCCAAGTGGGATTTGTGTACTGATCATTACCACCAAGTATCATCAAGATGGGGTGAAAAAATATTTGCTGGTATTTTGGAAACTCGTTATTTCTTAGAAGCTTGGCAACCCCTCTCAATGAAAGTGCTTTTCCACAGTCTGTGCCTAGGGCTACTTGAAGAGGAAACAAACCATAGAGACAAATCTGAGAACTCCTTTATTTTGTCAAGTTTCAAAGAGCTACTACAAACCATGTTGGATTTAGAGTTCCAAATTCATCTATCTATATAGGAGAGAACAGAGAGAATCCTAAATATAAAAACGGCTACTGTCGACGAACGCTTCAACCTAGAAGAACAAAATTTGGTTTGCCAAGTGGGACTTGTGTACTGATCATTACCACCAAGTATTTTCAAGATTGGGTGAAAAAATATTTGCTGGTATTTCGGAAACTCGTTATTTCTTAGAAGCTTCGCAACCCCTCTCAATGAAAGTTCTTTCCACAGTCTGTGCCTAGGGCTACTTGAAGAGGAAACAAACCAGAGAGACAAAACTGAGAACTCCTTTATTTTGTCAAGTTTCAAAGTGCTACTACAAACCATGTTGAATTTAGAGTTCCAAATTCATCTATCTATATTGGAGAGAACCGAGGGAAACCTAAATATAAAAACTGCTACTGTAGACGAAAGCTTCAACCTAGAATAACAAAATATGGTGAGCCAAGTGGGATTTGTTTACTGATCATTAAAACCAAGTATCATCAGGATTGGGTGAAAAAATATTTGCTGGTATTTCCTAAACTCGTTAATTCTTAGAAGCTTGGCAACCCATCTCAATGAAAGTGCTTTTCCACAGTCTATGCCTAGTGCTACTTGAAGAGGAAACAAACCATAGAGACAAAACTGAGAACTCCTTTATTTTGTCAAGTTTCAAAGAGCTACTACAAACCATGTTGGATTAAGAGTTCCAAATTCATCTATCTATATAGGAGAGAACAGAGTGAAACCTAAATATAAAAACTGCTACTGTAGACGAACGTTTCAACCTAGAAGAACAAAATTTGGTGAGCCAAGTGGGATTTGTGTACTGATCATTACCACCAAGTATCATCAAGATTGGGTGAAAAAATATTTGCTGGTATTTCGGAAACTCGTAATTTCTTAGAAGATTGGCAACCCCTCTCAATGAAAGTGCTTTTCCACAGTCTATGCCTAGGGCTACTTGAAGAGTAAACAAACCATAGAGACAAAACTGAGAACTCCTTTATTTTGTCAAGTTTCAAAGAGCTACTACAAACCATGTTGGATTTAGAGTTCCAAATTCATTTATCTATATAGGAGAGAACAGAGAGAAACCTAAATATAAAAACTGCTACTGTACACGAACGTTTCAACCTAGAAGAACAAAATTTGGTGAACAAAGTGCGATTTGTGTACTAATCATTACCACCAAGTATCATCAAGATTGGGTTAAAAAATATTTGCTGGTATATCGGAAACTTGTTATTTCTTATAAGCTTGGCAACCCATCTCAATGAAAGTGCTTTTTCACCGTCTGTGACTAGGGCTTCTTGAAGTGTAAACAAACCATAGAGACAAAACTGAGAACTCCTTTATTTTGTCAAGTTTCAAAGAGCTACTACAAACCATGTTGGATTTAGAGATCCAAATTCATCTATCTATATAGGAGAGAACAGAGGGGAACGAAATATAAAAACTGCTACTGTAGACGAATGCTTCATTCTAGAAGAAGAAAATTTGGTGAGGCAAGTGGGATTTCGGTACTGATCATTACCACCAAGTATCATCAAGATTGGGTGAAAAAATATTTGCTGGTATTTCGGACACTCGTAATTTCTTATAAGCTTGGCAATCCCTCTCATTGAAAGTGCTTTTCCACAGTCTGTGCCTACGGCTACTTGAAGAGGAAATAAACCATAGAGACAAAACTGAGAACTCCTTTATTTTGTCAAGTTTCAAAGAGCTACTACAAACCATGTTGGATTTAGAGTTCCAAATTCATCTATCTATATAGGAGAGAACAGAGGGAAACCTAAATATAAAAACTGCTACTGTAGAAGAACGCTAAAACCTAGAAGAACATAATTTGGTGAGCCAAGTGGGATTTGTGTAGTGATCATTACCACCAAGTATCATCAAGATTGGGTGAAAAAATAATTTCTTGTATTTCGGAAACTCGTTATTTCTTAGAAGCTTGGCAACCCATCTCAATGAAAATGCTTTTCCACAGTCTGTGCCTAGGGCTACTTGAAGAGGAAACAAACCATAGAGACAATATCTGAGAACTCCTTTATTTTGTCAAGCTTCAAAGAGCTACTACAAACCATGTTGGATTTAGAGTCCAAATTCATCTATCTATATAGGAGAGAACAGAGAGAAACCTAAATATAAAAACTGCTACTGTAGACGAACGCTTCATCATAGAAGAACAAAATTTGGTGAGCCAAGTGGGATTTGTGTACTGATGATTACCACCAAGTATCATCAAGATTGGGTGAAAAAATATTTGCTGGTATTTCGGAAACTCGTTATTTCTTAGAAGCTTGGCAACCCCTCTCAATGAAAGTGCTTTTCCACAGTCTGTGCCTAGGGCTACTTGAAGAGGAAAAAAAACATAGAGACAAATCTGAGAACTCCTTTATTTTGTCAAGTTTCAAAGAGCTACTACAAACCATGTTGTATTTAGAGTTCCAAATTCACCTATCTATATAGGAGAGAACAGAGGGAAACCTAAATATAAAAACTGCTACTGAAGACGAATGCTTCATACTAGAAGAAGAAAATTTGGTGAGCCAAGTGGGATTTTTGTACTGATCATTACCAATAAGTATCATCAAGTTTAATTGAAAAAATATTTGCTGGTATTTCGGAAACTCGATATTTCTTAGAAGCTTGGCAACCCATCTCAATTAAAGTGCTTTTCCAAAGTCTGTTCCTAGGGCTCCTTGAAAAGGAAACAAACCATAGAGAGAAAACAGAGAAGTTCTTTATTTTGTCAAGTTTCAAAGAGCTACTACAAACCATGCTGGATTTAGAGTTCCAAATTCATCTATCTATATAGGAGAGAACAGAGGGGAACCTAAATATAAAAACTGCTACTGTAGACGAATGCTTCAACCTAGAAGAACAAAATTTGGTGAGCCAAGTGGG